>NC_064619.1:741314108-741616531 GCF_023898315.1 Schistocerca nitens | reverse complement strand
TTTTCACATCTGTCAACACCTGCTTTCTTTGGGATTGGAATTATTATATTCTTCTTGAAGTCTGTGGGTATTTCGTCTGTCTCATACATCTTGCTCACCAGATGGTAGAGTTTTGTCATGACTGGCTCTCCCAAGGCCATCAGTAGTTCTAATGGAATGTTGTCTACTCCTGGGGCCCTGTTTCGACTCAGGTCTTTCAGTGCTCTGTCAAACTCTTCACGCAGTATCTTATCTCCCATTTCATCTTCATCTACATCCTCTTCCATTTCCATAATATTGTCCTCAAGTACATCACCCTTGTATAAACCCTCTATATACTCCTTCCACCTTTCTGCCTTCCCTTCTTTGCTTAGAACTGGGTTGCCATCTGAGCTCTTGATATTCACACAAGTGGTTCTCTTCTCTCCAAAGATCTCTTTAATTTTCCTGTAGGCAGTATCTATCTTACCCCTAGTGAGACAAGCCTCTACATCCTTACATTTTTCCTCTAGCCATCCCTGCTTAGCCATTTTGCACTTCCTGTCGATCTCATTTTTGAGACGTTTGTATTCCTTTCTACCTGCTTCATTTACTGCATTTTTATATTTTCTCCTTTCATCAATTAAATTCAATATTTCTTCTGTTACCCAAGGATTTCTATTAGCCCTCGTCTTTTTACCTACTTGATCCTCTGCTGCCTTCACTACTTCATCCCTCAGAGCTACCCATTCTTCTTCTACTGTATTTCTTTCCCCCATTCCTGTCAATTGTTCCCTTATGCTCTGCCTGAAACTCTCCACAACCTCTGGTTCTTTCAGTTTATCCAGGTCCCATCTCCTTAAATTCCCACCTTTTTGCAGTTTCGTCAGTTTCAATCTGCAGTTCATAACCAATAGATTGTGGTCAGAATCCACATCTGCCCCTGGAAATGTCTTACAATTTAAAACCTGGTTCCTAAATCTCTGTCTTACCATTATATAATCTATCTGATACCTTTTAGTATCTCCAGGATTCTTCCAGGTATACAACCTTCTTTTATGATTCTTGAACCAAGTGTTAGCTATGATTAAGTTATGCTCTGTGCAAAATCTTATGTAAATAATTTTGCAAGTCGTTTTGATCATCTGATCACTTTTCAAGGTAGTAAATGACATCATCATCTGCAAACAATCTAAGACAGCTACTCAGATTGTCCGCTATGTCGTTAATATAGATCAGGAACAATAGAGGGCCTATAACACTTCCTTGGGGGAAGCATCTCTGAAAAAATTCTCTCTTCCACCACTATGCCGGTCTACCACATTAAGATCACCATTCTTGAAGCACTGAAACCACTCATGACATGTTCTTTCACTAATAGCGTCCATACCATACGTACCTGAGAGCATTCAATGAGATTCAGACACTGTTTTCTTTGTATTGAAACAAAACAGTAACACCTCCCACAAATGATGAGAATTAGGCTTGTAAACTGGCATTTTCAATCAAGAACAACTTTATGATGCAGACACAAATTGACTAATGTTTGAATGAGGTTACGTTGACTGAGGTCCAATCTAACTGCCTAATGTCTGTGACCTGTTTCTTTCGACCGCTACTTACCGTTGTCGCCACCTACTGGCAAATGGCAGAAGCTAAGTTGTACACCTTGTAGCAATGTCAACAGTTTCATCCACAAGACTCCATGAAACCTTTGGCATCATTAATGTAATGAACAATCCTTCATGGAAGGTGGTTATTGATGCAAATGATTATCTGATTTTGGACGGTGCTCTAAGGTAGTTTTCAATTCACCAGTTCCTTCCAAACTTGCTCACATGTTTTTGTCATCTTTCATGCAATATTTTAGAATGGTGCAAAAGTTACCCATGTTTTTGTCAACTTCAATAGGCTCGAAGTTCCTGTGTCTCTTTAATGCAATCTCCTGTCATTTACAGTAAAACATCGCCTCAATGATTGGGACTATGCATTTTCTATTTTTTTTCCCACCTGCTCCACCAAGCTTTGGTCCATGCAATGTTTTGTATCTTCTGTCTTGTTCACCACAAAGTGAACAAAATTGTCACCATCGATTACACCATGGTAGGCAATGACCACATTGATGTTGAAATCTTCAAGAGCATGCTTCCACTTAGAAAACTTGGAGTTATCATGGCTCCAACATTTTGATGGCTACCTTTATCCGAACTTCTCTTGTTAGTGAAAAACACACAGTACCTCAAAGGGCACTCTTTGGGAGAGTATACTAACCAAACATATTTCTCCATCCAACTTAGGCTGGACTTACAATATTGGCCACTTTGCAAAGTCAGGGGAAATCTGTAAGTTGCGTCAGGCACAAAAAGGCTTTGGAAATAATGTAGCTCCATGTAGTCATCAACTTTGTTATTTGATAACAGACAATTACTTCTGACACACTTACAGCCCCACAGTGGCTTGGCAGAGCTTGATGTGTCAATGAAAGATTTTGCTTTTGCTTGAGGGCTCGACAAAGGTCATTTTGAATTAGCAATAGTGCTTCTATTGTTTGAAAACAGCAGTGGTAGAAACTGTGGTGGATCATCCATATTCCTGGCCTGAGAGAATAGTTTCTTCTAGTCATGCTGTTTCGGAGAAAAAATTTCTAAATGTTTCCACTTTTCGTTTTGTGATGCACTTCACTGTACTAGCTTCAATAACACGGGTTTTCGCAACACTGTCCTACTAGCAATCTAAAAACTGGCAATTCAGAGAACTATGTAAAAAATGAACTAGAACATTTCCTGGTTGGTGCATGTCCTGACAATGGTCCACCATCTCTATAATGTGCATTGTTTCTATATTTATTAATCTTCACTTAAGGGTCCTGTAATGTGCTGTGCTCATAAACTTTAATGTTAAATTGACATGAAAACATTTAATGTTACTACGTAATGGAGAATCTCATTTAAATAAATAAGCTTTAATGCTTAAAAAAGCTCTATTTACTATTAACCAATCACAACATACAACCATATCAGTTATTGGCGATTTTCTTTTGTGTGGAGATCTGTTTGGAAACATCCTGTCATTGGCATATTGTAGAAGCATACAACCGGCTTCTTCACATACTGAAGCTGAAGTCTTGTTAGCTACATAGGTCAAGTGAAACTTCTAGTACCAGTTTTTTAGGTTTTTGTAATTCTGTTTTTGTTGACTGTTGAGGATTTCATTTATTTGATTTTTGTATTAGAATTTCTTTTAGTATGTCTTTCCTGCTGTACATTTAGTTTGTCCCCACCCAAAGCCCTCTAATTCCCACGCTTGACCTGTTAGTTTCATGTTATTTTGCATTATTTGTGTCTGTCTGAGTGTGTAATGAGTGATGTCATCGTCACCATATGGTATAACTTGAAACCGGTGTGTCCGTCATCTTGATGATGCCATGGGTCAAAACCAACAGATGGTACCAAACTGTTCAGTTTTGTCATATATCTGAAATGTCAGAATAAAGTAGTGTGTAAGGGACTAAACCTGAGTAGCGATTCTTCTGAATAACTACTTAGCTGCCCCGTAAATTTGGCCAGGCGTGTTCTTTATCACATTTGTTGGCTTCATCAGCTCTCATTCATATTATTACCTTTCAGCCTAACCCAAACCTTTAGCTACACTAAAGATATATCTGTCACCACAACCCTCATTCGAAAGTAATAAATGTGGGAGTTGCAACAATGATGATTCAAGATGACCATGAATAACCAGCCGATAATAAGACTGTTTCCATTCCAGCACCTCTCATTGCCTAAAATTATTCCATATCCCATGGACTATGAAAAACTTACACGTTACCAATTTATGAGCTGCACAACAAAAGTACCCTGACCCTGTAAGCATAAAATAATATAAATTCCAAACACTTCAATACTGTGCACTGTACAAGGTGGAAAAAATCTAATTACACTGAACGCAATGAGGCAAAATTGTGTCAGATTTATTACATGTGAATCTTAAATCTAAAATATGCTGGCATGCAAATCAAAATGAGAAACATTTTCAAACTCGAAATAACAAATAAATTTCTGCTGCTAGCAACAGATGAAGTTGTGTCCAAATAAGTAAAATTGAAAAATGAAGTTTAATCAACAACACGTATTTTGAAGACTCAAGAAGAGGCTAAATACTTGTGACATGGGCCATTAAGTATGACAAATAAACAAGGAAGAAACTTACATATGTTTAGGTAGCCATGGAAGAGGTTTAGCATATTTTATGGCAACCATGCAGACAAAACTCACAGCAACTGGCACTATCAACCATTTATAAGATGTGCTGAGAGACATTGTTAAAAAGGGTTCCAAATGTTTGATGTTGGTGGAGGAAATTACTTCTCTAGGAATGAAAGTAGCAACACAACCAGGACAATACAGAGGCCTGATCTAAATGAAGCCTCATGTGAAGGTAAAGAAATTATCAGCACAAACAGAAAATTTATGAAGGTATGATGCTATTTTCAAAATCTCACATTTATTACAGCTACAAATTCAGTATGAAGACGTTCATGAAATATGGTTGGCACAAAAAGAGTTTTGTGCAAAACACGTTATGTCCAGAGAAATAATGGAAAATATTTACTGACCGTGACAATACACAAACCAAGCCCAGGTCAATAATGAAAGAAAAAGAAGTGACATCACTGTGTTCAGGGAAGGAAGGACTACCACAGACCCAGAATGAAGAACAATAAGAAGAAATATTGCTACGCATGGAGACGAGGAGGAAACACCAGAAGAAGGATCATTCACTCCTTAAAGGGAAGAACCATCACAGACTGAAGGAAAGAAAAAGAAGAAGAAACATCCCACTGCCCTGCAAAAGAAGATATCACTGGTCCCAACGGAGGAAGAATCATTATCACCAGAAAGGGAGCCACCATCAAATTTGGGGAAAGGAGAAAGAATGGACACAAACATCTATTTGATCAGGATATTTTGTACCAGCAGCTAGAGGAAAAAGAAAATTTAGGTAGAAATCGGTTCGTGGTCTAGCAACCACCCGTATACTTATCAGAAAAATGGGTGTACATGTAGCTATCCTACAGTACAGGACAAAATTTAAACGGTACACACTTCCTCCAGCTGAGGAAAATTAAATAAATCATTTGTTTCTTTTGGATTAGGAGTAGTCTAGGTTGGGCTTTGGATGGCTTATAAAAGCATTACTTGTTCTGGGCAGTTCCCGAGATAATCGTGAAAAAAAAAACCATGATTTTTGGGTACCAAAAGTACCATTTGCGGGGAAGGTAACTTCTGTAAATTCTATTCATAGCACACTTCGAAACGTTTCTCAATATCATTATTTGCTATATCTGTATCAGAGGTTCAACATTACCATACTCCTGCACATAATAGCCTGTCTCAGCAGTAAATGTTCTTTTGACTGCCGTAATGAACACATGGCAAAAGTTCTGAGTCATCGTGAGGATTCTGAGGTGAGCAAACTATTTTTAGTCACCATTTTTTACCAATAAGACTTTATCACACTCTCTCTGTACAACGAGCACTTCACACCTATACAGGCTGTCTTGACCTGTAAAGTATTCCACAATGTCACCAGCTGGCACAAACACAATTTTTTTTTTGGTCATACAAAGTTCACTGTACTTGTAAATCAAGCACCACAGTTTTTTATGTAGCATATGTGTAGCCTTAAAATGTGCATTTTTACGTAAAGCAGTGTAAAGTGAACTTGTATTGGGTGGCAGACAAGTCTGTTTTAACGTTACATCATGAATAATTATTTGTCCTTTTGTCAAAGCATGTGAATGTGTCAATAAAGTGTCATCACTTAACTGACCTACAGAATTTGTTTTATATAAGCTGCACATCTGCTGTAAAGGGAAAAGAAGGGAACAAGCCAAAAAATGTCCCTTTTGGAGCACAAAAAAGCAAATATCCTCCTCCTTAACAGACAATGACAGAAAAGTGGGAAACAAGCTGCCTGAATCCTCATTACACCTTCCTCATAAAAAATTATGACATGCAAACATATTCATGCTTTTTTGTGCTGAAAGAGTGTAGCATGAGGCAGTGACACTGGAAGAGAGGAGACAGTGCCAGTGTGAGAGAAAGAGAGAACAGACTATGATAGTGGTAGAGAGAAAGTAGCGGTAAAAGAGAGAGAGACACATATGAAGACAATAGCAGTGGTAGCCAAAGGAGAGGAAATGGTGATGGGCAATGAGAGACAGTGCCGGTGAAAGATAAGGAGAGATGGGAGAAAGAGAGAGATGAGACAATAGAAATGGAAATGAAAGAGAAAGAGAGAGAGAGAGAGAGAGAGAGAGAGAGAGAGAGAGAGAGAGAGAGAGGAGACAATACTTACGCTTAAGGGGGATTCTATGGAATGACATTACAACACTGTGCAGAGAGAATTTAAATATTTAGTTGACACTGAAAGAGCAAAAAATTACGATTGATAGACAGGTTCATTGTTCTGTATATCAAGAAGCACTTTGGGCTAAATTTGCAGGCATGAAAAATGTGAAAAAATTAGTCTTATAAATAGTAAATTTTCTGAAGTAGAAGTTGTACGTGTTATTCTACTGTCTAAAAACAAAGATGATGTGACTTACCAAATGAAAGTGCTGGCAGGTCGACAGACACACAAACAAACACAAACATACACACAAAACTCAAGCTTTCGCAACAAACTGTTGCCTCATCAGGAAAGAGGGGAAGGAGAGGGAAAGACGAAAGGATGTGGGCTTTAAGGGAGAGGGTAAGGAGTCATTCCAATCCCGGGAGTGGAAAGACTTACCTTAGGGGGAAAAAAGGACAGGTATACACTCGCACACACACACATATCCATCCACACATATACAGACCGCAGGCGCGCACACGGGATTCGGGCTTTCGCGGCGGACTGTTGCCTCGTCGGGGGGAGGGGGGGGGAGGGGGGGAGGGGGGGCAGGGGGATGTGGGTTTTGGGGGGGAGGGTGGGGAGTCATTCCAAGCTTGGTCTGTATATGTGTGGATGGATATGTGTGTGTGTGTGCGAGTGTATACCTGTCCTTTTTTCCCCCTAAGGTAAGTCTTTCCGCTCCCGGGATTGGAATGACTCCTTACCCTCTCCCTTAAAGCCCACATCCTTTTGTCTTTCCCTCTCCTTCCCCTCTTTCCTGATGAGGCAACAGTTTGTTGCGAAAGCTTGAATTTTGTGTGTATGTTTGTGTTTGTTTGTGTGTCTGTCGACCTGCCAGCACTTTCATTTGGTAAGTCACATCATCTTTGTTTTTAGATACATTTTTCCTACGTGGAATGTTTCCCTCTATTATAACCTTATTCTACTGTCTGTTGCAATAGTTTTCAATGGAACTGAACGACTAGTATGAAGACTTTATATGCTACTGCAAAGTATATTGGTCAAGTTAAGGGGCTTGCCTGGGATTATTTTTTGATTTAAAACCCATTATTGTCGAATTTATGAGGGAAAAATGAAAGCAGGAACGAAAATTAGAACATGTGGAATCGATTGCAGACCTCGTATTTTCAGCCGATTTGACTGCACACTGCCTACTGTAAGACACTGCAAGGTGAGAAACAGCTTGCAGTGATGCACTTAAAAAGAAAATCACATTATGGAATGGACCAATTCTGACAAAAAAAAAAAAAAAAAAAAAAAAAAAAAAAAAAAAAAAAAAAAACACTGTCCATTTCCCTAAGATCATTGGCTTTAAAGAAAAGGCAAAATTTGAAGAATCCCTTCTGGCCTTCAAGGAATTACAAGAATAATTTTCTAAATGTTTTGAGAACACAGCCGATCTTACTTCTGTTTGTGAGACTGTTTGCTGTTTCAGTTAAAAGTGCCTCTGTGCATGTGCAGATGGAACTGATTCATTTGCAGCGTAATTCCCATTCACTTATGTTAAAACTGTCCCCAAGTGGTCTATGCTGTTTAACTCGGGAAGAGTTCCCATGTCTCCATGATGAGGTTTTAAACATAATAAACCATTTCAATCATGTGTTTGTGTGTAAGTCGCTTTTTGATTATGAAACTAAGTACGTCACAAGCGTGAACATCTGTGAAATTGTCTGTGTCCCACCATATGCCAACAGTTTGTACCTTATAAAAATTATGTCTTTAATCTTCCCCAAACATTTAAATAATACTGAAAAATTGTTTTGCTTGTGATCTGTATCATAATGCTCATGTGCCAAATCCTTGCCTGTCCCAGTACTAGCTGACTATGATGTGCAGTAAGGCCTCTAGCTCTTCTTACAAACTTAGCTATTGAATGAAGAATTTTTCCATGTTCAAAGAAGGTAAAGAAATCTCTAATACAAAGGAGGCAGCATAAGGAAGATTAGGAAATTTTATACCCTATCTATCTCCTTTTTCTTACCTAATATAATAGAATAACAGAAAGTGTACTTAAAGCCAATAGCAAATTTCAGAGGAGAAACCAATGCACAGCATGGATTTAGGAATGGCAGATCTACCAAATGTTTACAACTTGGGCACCAGATGAAAAGAAAATGTTTGTGATACATTTATTGACCTTTCAAAAGCCTTAGTGTCTTGCATAACGTTTTCTGTGTTATGGATAAAGGAGATAGCAGCCAATATCATATAATCATTGATGAATAATAGAGAACACTCTGTAGAAATAAAGTAGAATAAACAATAAAATTACAAATGTCTATTCAAATTTTGAATTTGATAAACATGATGTGCCTTAAGACTCAATACTTGGCTGACTACTTTTCATTTTATTTGTAAATAATACGCCTGAAATAATAGATGGAAATGTAATGTGTGCAGATGACACTTCATTTGTTATAATAAGTAGTGTTTCAACTGATCACTTACAAAACAAAGTTTCTCTAAATATGAAAAATGGAAACAATTCTCTCAAAGAAAATAATCTTTTGTAATATATCCCATACATGCAAACAAAACACACATAGTGCTATCAAGCATGGAGACTTGGATCTAAAAGAAAGTCATAAATTCAAGAGGGTGATGATAGATACAAACAAGACATGGATGATTCATGAAGATATCTTTTGTACAATGAATTCAAGCAAATTTCTGACGAGAAACCTGTCCAGGAAAAACACATAAACACTACTACTAATAATGCACGATCAACTAGCCCATTCTCAAATATCACATGATATCCTGGGCTAGAAAAATGCTGCTAATGTGCAGTTATAGTGATTAGATTCAGTTTTTGTTCCACAGACCCAAAAATGAGATGATTCTCATGTGTGTGGGACATCTCAGAAAGTATTACACAAAAAACAGTAGAAAATCTAAGTGTAATACTCACTTCCCCGATCATTTGTCATGAGATTAGCAATCATGTGAATACATTACAGTACACTGGACCTGTTAATAACTACAGAATTAACACACAATCAAAATGAAACATAGTTGTACATTTTTAATACATTTCTCATACACAAAATATCTAATATCAACTGTTCTTACTGCATGTTGTAAAACTGAAATCTAACGTATATTTTCACTTAAGCTGGTGTAACAGTCCCTGTTAAGATATTCATTTATAGGGTAGGAGGAGTTGCCCACCAGGAAGTCTTTCAAATTCTGTTTAAACTGTACTTCATCTGTAACCTTTAATATTTGCTCGAATTTTATTCAAAATGTGCATTCCTGAACATTGGACCCGTTTTTGGACCAAGTGATTTTAGGTCTTCATGTAAATTGCTCTTATTCCTAGCACTGATACTATCTGTTGAGCTATTGGTTGGAAATAGACATTATTTTCAACAAATTTCATTAAGGAATAAATATACTGAGAAGCAGTGGTTAGAATACTCATTCTTTGAACAGTTTGTACATGATCTTGAATTTACAGTACAAATTAGTCTTGTTAAATGCTTTTGCACTCTAAAAGCTTTTGCTCCGTTTGACGAGTTACCACAGAATATGATCCCATATGACATACCAGAATGACAGTAAGGAAAGTATGCAAGTTTTTTTTATATTTATATCTCCTCCATCTAACATCTTTTGAATTGCAAATACAGACTTGTTTAGCCACTTCATCAATTCTGTGGCACGCACTTCCCAAGCGAATTTATTATCGAGTTGCAATCCCAGAAATTTAACGCTGTCCACCTCTTCTGTCTGTGGAAGGAAATCTCTTATAAGTTCTGAGCTACATATGGTGGGTCTTTTCAAAGTTTAATGACCGTGAATTAGCTTTAAACCATTTATTAATGGCAGTGAAAATTTGATTAGCAGCCATTTATAAATCTGTCAAGGACTGCTAAAGCTAGAAGAGAAAGCTGAAAGATGTATAGCAAAAATATCTTCTAAAGGATTTCTGCAGAAATAAATTCAGGAACTAAACATCTACATCTATACTCTGCAAACCACCATGAGGTGCATGGCACAGGGTACATCTCACTGTAGTAGTATTAGGGTTTCTTCCCATTCCATTCACCTATGGAGTGTGGGAAGAATGATTGATTGAATGCCTCTATACATGCTATAATTATTCTTATCTTACCCTTGCAATTGGAAGTGGCACTGGGATACCTAGTCCATCACTATGTCATTCCCAATCCCAATCCCTTGCCACAAGGATAATATCCCTGTGGAACACCCAAGTGCAAGCCCTGCCCAATCCACCCAACCACTCACCACTTCCTATTCCAGTCCTGTCACAGGTTTATTCTGCCCCATCAAGGACAGGGTCACCTGTGAAAGCAGTCAAGTCATTTACCATCTCTGCTGCAATCTTTGCACAACTTTTTATATTGGTGTGACCACCAACCAGCTGTCCACCAAGATGAACAACTGACACCAAACTGTGGCCACAAGCAAAGTAGACGACCCTGTGGCACAGCATGCAGTTCCACATAAAATGCTGGATTTTAATGGCTGCTTCACTGCCTGAGCCATTTGGATCCTCCCTTGCACCACCAGCTTTTTTGAACTGTACGGATGCGAATTATCTTTACAACACATTCTCTACTCCCATAATTATCCCGTCCTCAATCTATGGAAACACGCTGTTCCCACACCCTCCGGCCAACCCCCTGTCCTATCATCTCCTCCCCATCCTTGTCTCCCACTTCGTCTGCCGCCCTCTGTCAATGCACATGCCCATCTTTCCCCACTCCTCTCCTTTTTCACTCCTCTTCTCCCCACCTCCCTGCACCTGTTGGCATTCTAGTCCCTGCACACTCCACCAGGCAGTGTTTGCCCCCCCCCCCTTCTCTCTCTCTCTCTCTCTCTCTCTCTCTCCATCTGTACACTACTATACCTTCCTCTTCTCCATCTCCTCCAGACTGCTGCTTGCATCCTATGATAGCTGCATTCCATCCAAAGAGACAGGAGTTGGCGGTCATGTGTACATGAGGCATGATGGTTCCATGTTTCCATGTGGGTATGAATGCTGTGTTTTTCTTTTGCTGATGAATGCCATGGCTGAAAGCTTTATGTATGTGTGTTATAAAAAGTTACACACAATAGTGTTACACTATTGTGTGTTTCATACATACACTCCTGGAAATGGAAAAAAGAACATATTGACACCGGTGTGTCAGAACCACCATACTTGCTCCGGACACTGCGAGAGGGCTGTACAAGCAATGATCACACGCACGGCACAGCGGACACACCAGGAACCGCGGTGTAGGCCGTCGAATGGCGCTAGCTGCGCAGCATTTGTGCACCGCCGCCGTCAGTGTCAGCCAGTTTGCCGTGGCATACGGAGCTCCATCGCAGTCTTTAACACTGGTAGCATGCCGCGACAGCGTGGACGTGAACCGTATGTGCAGTTGACGGACTTTGAGCGAGGGCGTATAGTGGGCATGCGGGAGGCCGGGTGGACGTACCGCCGAATTGCTCAACACGTGGGGCGTGAGGTCTCCACAGAACATTGATGTTGTTGCCAGTGGTCGGCGGAAGGTGCACGTGCCCGTCGACCTGGGACCGGACCGCAGCGACGCACGGATGCACGCCAAGACCGTAGGATCCTACGCAGTGCCGTAGGGCACCGCACCGCCACTTCCCAGCAAATTAGGGACACTGTTGCTCCTGGGGTATCGGCGAGGACCATTCGCAACTGTCTCCATGAAGCTGGGCTACGGTCCCGCACACCGTTAGGCCGTCTTCCGCTCACGCCCCAACATCGTGCAGCCCGCCTCCAGTGGTGTCGCGACAGGCGTGAATGGAGGGACGAATGGAGACGTGTCGTCTTCAGCGATGAGAGTCGCTTCTGCCTTGGTGCCAATGATGGTCGTATGCGTGTTTGGCGCCGTGCAGGTGAGCGCCACAATCAGGACTGCATACGACCGAGGCACACAGGGCCAACACCCGGCATCATGGTGTGGGGAGCGATCTCCTACACTGGCCGTACACCACTGGTGATCGTCGAGGGGACACTGAATAGTGCACGGTACATCCAAACCATCATCGAACCCATCGTTCTACCATTGCTAGACCGGCAAGGGAACTTGCTGTTCCAACAGGACAATGCACGTCCGCATGTATCCCGTGCCACCCAACGTGCTCTAGAAGGTGTAAGTCAACTACCCTAGCCAGCAAGATCTCCAGATCTGTCCCCCATTGAGCATGTTTGGGACTGGATGAAGCGTCGTCTCACGTGGTCTGCACGTCCAGCACGAACGCTGGTCCAACTGAGGCGCCAGGTGGAAATGGCATGGCAAGCCGTTCCACAGGACTACATCCAGCATCTCTACGATCGTCTCCATGGGAGAATAGCAGCCAGCATTGCTGCGAAAGGTGGATATACACTGTACTAGTGCCGACATTGTGCATGCTCTGTTGCCTGTGTCTATGTGCCTGTGGTTCTGTCAGTGTGATCATGTGATGTATCTGACCCCAGGAATGTGTCAATAAAGTTTCCCCTTCCTGGGACAATGAATTCACGGTGTTCTTATTTCAATTTCCAGGAGTGTATATATTGGGGGGAGGGGGGGGGGGTAATACACTTCCCTAGTGGACATCTATATTAATGTATTTCACATCCAGTAAGTGTTTTACTACTAGGCTTTTTGAAGTATGTGAGATTTCAACTCTTTGCACCCGGATTACCATGTATGACTTAAATTCTGTGCCATACCCATTCTTCCTAACAGCTCTAATTTGTGTACTAAAATTCTGTGGTCAGCTGGTTCAAATGCATTTGACAGATCCAAAAAATGCCTATTGCAATCTCATCCTTGTCTAGTGCTTCGAGTATTAAACTGTGCTATAGCTGGCAGTGTACTTCTTGTGGGTCTGAAACAGAATTGTTCATTGCTCAGACAGTTGTATTTATTTAAATATTCATTAGTCTATTTTTCATTAAGGTTTCTATAATAAAGAAAATGGTCTGTGGTTTTCTATATTTTCTGCATCACAATTTTTTTAGTACTGGTATTACTTTTGCTTGTTTCAGGTATTCAGGAAAGCTGCCAGATCTGGAAGATTCATTAATTATTATTGTTAATGGGGATTTTTTTAAGGGCTCTTATTGGGATCTTATTGAACCCTGTGAATTTTTTATTGTTTAATTGGTGTATTACCTGTGCCGCCGCCTCCTTTGTTGTTGGAAAGAGCACCATTGAGTGTGGTCATAGGTCCCGGTGGTGTAGAACATAGGTGTCTGGAAATTTCTCTTGCAGTTTCTTAGCAATGTGGCTAAAGTATTTATTTACAAAGTCTACTAATTCCTTTGGGTTGCTGATTTGAACATCTATGCTTTTAATTTGCATCTGCAGATGTTTTTGTCCAGCATTTGCTGTCTCCTGTTTGATTATGTTCCAGATTGCTTTGCTTTTGTTATCCGACTTCGGTACTGTTTTACTGATTATTCTGAAAAATCTGGGCCAGTCTGGCAATTTTTGATGGATGTACAGTTTCAGAGAATTTTTTGATACCTCTGGTCATCCATATACCTTTTTTTTTTTAAGCTGCAATGGAATGCAATGTTTTGGGAAATGCTTCCTCAAATTTTAGTTTAACTCTTTGACTGCAGCTGACTGCCACAGCAGTTCTGCGCTGCCATGCCCAGGTGCTGCCGACAGCTGCACAAGTTCTGAGATGTTCACTTACCTATTGTTTAGCTACACTTGAATAAGTCGTCTGTCTGTTTGCAGTGGCACTGGCTGACTCTGCCACACCTTATCATTTGCTCTAACTGCAACAGATAGTGTTTCAGTATGCAGAACATGACTGCATTTGAAGTCAATGTCGGCACTTTTGGTGGACCCTCACAGTGCTTGAACAAGTAATTTGCTTTACACACAGCAACAGATGACGCTACTGTGATTTCTGTTGAACTGCAGTTTCACGCCTTTCTGTATGACTCTATTCTTGGTTCAGATGTCAGTCGCTTGTTATTTGCTTGTGATTGCATAGTGAATTTATGTATTGTGGTGGCATGTAAAACACCCTCACCTCCAAAGAGATAGTGCAGATGCTGATGGAGAGTGACTCTGAAGAATCGCTGTGCTCATCAATAGACAGCGATTCGGATGAAGAAGATTCTCTTACGAATAATTTAAAATCTACAGACATTGTTGATTATCATTCATCTCCATCTGTAATTACCAGTGCTATCAAGGTACCACAAAGCTGAAATGCAACTTACTTCAAAAAGAGACCGAAGGGGTGGTGATCTGACAATGAAACCGAGTGTGGTAATAGATTATAATAAATCAATGGGACTAGTCGACTGAAGCAGCATGCAAATAAAAACAGTGTAAAGTACATGGAAGTTGTCTAAGTGGTACAGGAAACCGTTTTTGCCATATTTTGGACATGGCAATGTTCAATGCCATCTGCTTATACCGGAAATATGGGACGAAGATGAAGTAAGAAAAGTTTCATTTCAATACAATTAGAGAAAGTTTTGCAACATTTTATATCAATCACAAGACAGCAGGTGGTCTAAATGTCAAGAGTACCCTATGTTTACCAGATCAGTGGGAAAAGTACAAGACGTGCATAGTCTGTGCTTGAAATGGTGTTAGGAAACAAACTAAGTTGTGCTGTAAGGAATGTAATGTAACTCTTTGTGCTTATCCGTGCTTCTAAACTTACCACAAACAGTTTCAGCAATAAAAAAAAACTATTAAATCTTGTTTTGAGAGAACGTAGAAGTACATCACTACAGTAAATGTCTTTATTTGTATATACATTATAATAAAAATGCACCTCACATGAAAATGAAGTGTAAATATTGCAAATAAATACCCCCAATTCTTCCAAAACCAGTCCAAAGACCAGAACAAAATAGAAAGCTGAAAAAACAGAGAGGGTGTTGGAAGCATTGCGAGTAGCGAGCACGCCAGAAGCATTCAGCACCCAGTGCACAGCACGACAATGAAGCACGCAGGTGTGACCACTAGTGTTGCACATAGCAGTCAATGGGTTAAATAGTGGCATGAACTTATTAAACATTTTGTTTACATTTTTTACAGTATAAACTTCCTCCCACCTTTCATGTTGTAATTGGAATGGGAAATTATATAGACTCGATTGTGAGAAGACCCTTTTGTATGCATTCAATTTAGCAGACTTTTCTGCAGCTTGGCCTTTAATATCTGACAGAGATGATCTGACAGGCGTCAGTTTTGAACAACTAACTTGCAGTGCTTTCTTTCTCTGTCTGCTGCTACATGGTCTGTTATTGATGAAGACTGTTAGGTCACTCTAATTTGACAGTTTATAAGTGACATTATGTTATAGCTGCAGAAAATATTCATTCAAGTATGTACTATTAATATTATCCGAATCCACTGTGTTGATATTTAAATTCCCACATATTAGAATGTTCACTTTTGGACTAGATACCTTGCCCAAGCTTTGATCAAGTTACGAGGAAAAAATGTCCATATTACCAATAGGGGCTCTATACAAACAAAATACAATTAATTTTTTTGAATTGGTGTTTTTTGTTATTTCAACTGCTGATAATTCAAAATGTTTATCTTCACTTAACGCTATAATGTCTTTTCTGATTTTAAAAGTAATATATTTTTTCACATAAATACATGAACCCCCACCTTCCACAGAAATTCTACTATAGGCATGTCATATGATATCAATACAAAATATACCATTCAAACAATGGAAAATCTAGGATGGAATGTAACAATATTGGGAAGGAAAGTTGCTACTCACCTTATAGTGGAGATGCTGAGTCGCGATAGGCACAACGAAAAGATTCACACAATTATAGCTTTCAGCCATTAAGGCCTTTGTCAGCACACACACACACACACACACACACACACACACACACACACACACACAAACACACACACACACAACTTGCACACATGTCTGCAGTCTCAGATAACTGAAGCCACACTGTGAGCAGTAGCACCAGTGCATGATGGGAGTGGCGACTGGGTGGGGGAAAGGAGGAGGCTGGGGAGGGGAGGGGGAGGAATAGGATGGTGGGGATGACGGTCAGTGAAGTGCTACAATTTAGATGGAGGGCAGGAAAGAAGGTGGGGAGGGGGAGGCAGGTGGGGGTAAGTAGCGGAAAGGAGAGAAATTAAAAGACTGGATGTGGCAGTGAAATGATGGCTGTGTAGTGCTGGAATGGGAACATGGAGGGGGCTGGATGGGTGAGGACAGTGACTAATGAAGGTTGAGGCCAGGAGGGTTACAGGAATGTAGAATGTATTGCAGGGGAAGTTCCCACATGTGCAATTCAGAAAAGCTACTTACCCCCCCCCCCCCCCCCCCACTTTCTTTCCTGCCCTCCATCTAAACTGCAGCACATCACTGTCCATCATCCCCACCATACTATTCCTCCCCCTCCCCTCCACAGCCTCCTCCTTACCTCCACCCAGTCGCCACTCTCATCACGCACTGGTGCTGCTGCTCACAGTGTGGTTTCAGTTATCTAAGACTGCAGACGTGTGTGCAAGTTGTGGGTGCGTATGTGTATGTGTCTATTGCTGACAAAGGCCTTAATGGCCGAAAGCTATAACTGTGTGCATCTTTTTGTTGTGCCTATCGCGACTCAGCATCTCCACTATAAAATATACAATTTCATTTTTCTTACAACAATTTTCAGTGATGATCCTGTCTAGTGTTTGCAATTCTAGTTGCTGAGCTTTATTCTTTATGGAATGTATATTTTGATGAAATACTGTTAAAATTTATTTCTACTTTTCGTGGTGGTTTTCTCCTCTTCTTGCCCGATGTTAAAAAGGTCCTTCAGTGTGATGGTAGCACTATTTTTCATCTGCTTATTACACTACAAATTTCCCTTGCAGTTGTTTCCTCTTCCTCTGTTGGTGGTGTTTCTATGTCTTCCACTGTAGTTGTAGTAGTAGTAGTAGAATGATTTGCCCATTTTACTCAGATGCATGCCAGGTGCTGTAAAGGGTTTTCTTAGATCATCTACACCCTGAGGAAAGAAGCACTTGGACTGGACTGACAGATCTGCCGGTAAGTCATGTTGGCCTTTTGGAGCTCTCTGTTTATAACAGAAGATTCCACTATGCCTCTCACAATTGCCTTTTGACCATCTATTTTACTGAATGTATCTCTCAGAACTATGGTTGCAATTTTGAGTTCGTTATTGTACACAGCATTTCTGCCACTTAGAATCATGAGGCATTGATTTTATAACACAAAATTTCTGTTTTTTGTAGTCCTTCACAATTTCCTGCAATCCAGCATTATCTAAAATTACTCTTCATACGTGCAACAAACAGTAATTCTAAAAACAAAGATGATGTGACTTACCAAACGAAAGCGCTGGCAGGTCGATAGACACACAAACAAACACAAACATACACTCAAAATTCTAGCTTTCTAGCTTTCGCAACCGACGGTTGCTTCGTCAGGAAAGAGGGAAGGAGAGGGAAAGACGAAAGGATGTGAAGGGGGTGGGGGGGGTGGGGGGGGGTGTAACCTGTAACCTGTCTCTAGCCTTGAAATGCGTTGTAGAAGTAAACAGTGACTGGTAAAAGTTTGTTTCATTTGACATCAATAATAGTCACTGCAAGGCCTAACCTAAAATGTTCGCACTTAAAGTCAACATATAGCAATATATCATTTTGCTAAATACAATACACATCCATGTACCTTCATAAGAGCTACATGTCACGGCTTTCCTAAAAACAGACTACCACCGCGTGAACACCCAACCTACATTTTCATTGAAAGCTGGCGAACGCTACAGTCTGCACGCTTTCACGGTTTCCTTTTGTCGTTCAACTACACAGTTTGGCTCCTTTCTGCAAAACGGCCTACTACGTAGTACGCACGAGTATCAATTACAATTTTCAAAATTTCCGTGTAGCGCCGCAGATGACGCTACGATGTTCCATACAGAATCGCAGCCAACAACCAGCGTAAACACGTCGATGTGCGCATGCGCAAAGCCTGCTTTCTCGTACACCGTACAGTACAGCTGCACTGGGGCTGGTAATGACAAACCGTTGCGCGCGAACGTTTGAAAACAGTACATTCTGAATGTCATAGCTGCATACTGTCAGAATTATGAGCCAAATTTTCACGCAGGGTCAGTTGCTGTAGCTGATATGTTGCAAGTGTGTTTCTTTCTCTTGAGGTCAAGTTGACGTGGCTTTGTCTTGTATATTACACAGATAATCACCAATGATCCAAACGAATATTTTGGAAGTATTGTGGTTTCAATCAGATGAAATTCATGCTATCCTAAATAATACAACAACAACAGAAGGATTTAATATATTTTAAAAACGATCAAGTGTCCTACCATTTTGAATGCTACAAGATAAGCTCTGAAGTTGTAGCTACCTCCTCAGTCAGAATGCCATGAAAATAAGAACATTGCGAATCAGAGGAGTTTTGTTGTGAAAAAGAAGAAAACGGCAAGAAAGCAGTTACTAACAGATGCAGACTCTCTGAGAATTAGTCTAAACACATAGCTCGAGCCCATGCCTTTGGGACACAAAGAAAAGGTCTCTCCTACTCCACCAGAGACTCCAAATAATTAGTGTAATGAAAATAGGCAATCAAGTTATATTGTACAATTAAAACATTAGAAGAGGCAGAAGCCGTAAGCTCAACACACTGTGCTGTGGCCCATACACTGTAGTGAGGACAAAGGGTCCAGCAGTGGCCATTCATTTATAAAGAAATGGTGCATGCCAATAGGTTAAAGGAATTCTACTGAAATAGAACTATTTCTTGAATTTCAGATGAGGAAACTGATGCGAGTGTTGCACCTGGTGATCTGTATTGTTGCTGTGTGAACTAAATTGTGATTGATTCATCCCATAAGATAATATGTCACTCATTTGATTAGAGTGCAGGAGAAACGTCAGAATATGCATAATATAATTTCACTGACATAAAGCTATAGTTAATGAGATGGAGCCGTATTGAAATATTCATGCAACTTTTTTGTGAAAATATGCCTTTGCTTATTCACATAACATGACAATTTATGAACTACATCCTTCTCAAATACTCAGTTTGTTGTTCATGAAATCTTCAACTGAGTAGTAGAATCATTGAAGTACAGTATCATGTAGCTTTCTTTTCAGTGAATCCAGGTTCACACTAGGTTCTTGGCTTTTAATTTGTAATCGGTTTTTATTCCCATATACTGGGGAGCCTGAACTTGTAAGTTTAAACGATCAGCAGGGAGCATACGGGGAGCGTACCAGCACTATTAATAATTTCAGATTTTTAAACAATGGGCAACTTGACTTCCTTGCATGCACAGTACATATGTTTCTAATAATTCTTTTCTGTAATTTCAGTATTCACATTAAGTTACTTGAATCTCACCAATAAACAATACCATAACTTAACCTGACTGCAAGTAGCTTCAGTATGCAGTTTTCCTTGTGTCCATGTCAGTGACATTTGTAATATCTGCTTTGTAAATGCAAAGCTACATAGTTTGCTTCATAGATGGTCCACATGTTTGTTGCAATTTAAATCCTTGTCTAGGTTTAATCCTAAAAAATTCACAGAATCCTCAACTTCTAGATTTTGATTTTTATGGTTTATTTCAGTTTCGTGGGAGGTTGTCTGTTTTGTTCTGAACTGGATCATATGGGTTTTTGGGATGTTCAGGGTTAATCTAGTGAGACGAAACAATATTCCTAAATGACTTATCGTACTGATGATGCAGACAGAGATAGTTTCCTTCTCAATCTCCTCAATTAATACAAATGTGTCTTCCACAAATAAAACTGATGGGGCATTTATATTGATTGATATATCATGAATGTACACTCATGCTCATAAATTAAGGATAATTGCAGAATGTGGTGCCACACAATGCGGCACTGCACAAAACTGGTGCTAATAGCATAGGCACATAAGGAACACACAAAACACAGATCTGTAAGTCCACGGTATTGGTGATAAGTTGAGAAAACCATCCCAAAACACATGTGCTACAAAACGCCACTATTTCCTGTGCATGTACCCCAACATCAATATGGGATATGATCACCATGTACACATACACAGGCCACACAAAGGGTTGGCATACCCTGGGTCAGGTGGTCAAGCAGCTGCTGGGGTGCAGCCTCCCATTTTTGTACCAGTGCCTGTCGGAGCTCCTGAAGTGTCATGGGGGTTTGAAGATGTGCAGTGATATATCGACCAAGAGCATCCAAGACACGCTTGATGGGGTCTAGATCTGGAGACAGGCAGGCCACTCCATTCGCCTGATATCTTCTGTTTCAAGGTACTCCTCTATGATGGCAGCTTGGTGGGGCCACATGTTATCATCCATCAGGAGGAAGGTGGGACCCACTGCACCCTGAAAAGGCAGACATACTGGTACAAAATGATGTCCCGATACACCTGACCTGTTACAGTTCCTTTGTCAAAGACATGCAGGGGTGTACGTGCACCAGTCATAATCCCACCCCATACCATCAAACCACGACCTCCATACAAGTCCCTTTCACAGACTTTAAAGAGTTGGTATCTGGTTTCTGGTTCATGCCAGATGAAAATCCGGCGAGAATCACTGTTCAGACTATACCTAGGACCACTGTTCCAATGATCATGTACTGTGTGTGTTATTGACACCAGGGTTTACGGGCTCTCCTGTGACCAGAGGTCAGTGGAATGCACCTTGCAGGTCTCCAGGTGAATAATCCATGTCTGTTCAGTCATCTGTATACTGTGTGTCTGGAGACAACTGTTCCAGTGCTGCAGCAAGTTCCCGAGCAAGGCTACCTGCAGTACTCCGTGGCAATCTGCAGGCACTGATGGTGAGATATCGGTCTTCTTGTGGTGTTGTACACTGTGAACATCACTTACTGTAGCGCCTGGACACGTTTCCTGTCTGTTGGAATCATTGCCATAATCGTGAGATTACACTTTGTGGCACATGGAGGGCCCATGCTACGACCTGCTGTGTTTTACCAGCCTCCAGTCGCCCTAGTTTGCCACCCCTCATAACGTCATCAATATGTGCTCTTTGAGCCATTTTCAACACACAGTCACCATTAGCATGTCTGAAAACGTCTGCACACTTACTCACTGCACTGTTCTCTGACATGCACCAACACACCTCTGCATACGTGGACTGATGCCAGCGCCACCGTGCGACAACCGCAGGTCAAATGCACCGCATGGTCATACCCCAAGGTGATTTAAACCCACAAACTGCCTACCAGAGCGCTGTTCCATGTATCAGCATTATCCTTAATTTATGAGCATGAGTGTAGAGTAGAAACAAAATAGGTCCTAGGATAGAACCTTGCAGGGAAACCTTGTGTCTTCCATGAAGAACAATAATTTCCTGGATTTTTAGAACAGCCACTCTCTGTTTTCTACTGCACAGGTATGAAGTAAGCCATACTTGTCAAGCTTATGGATAAGAAGTGCATGACTTATGGAGTCAAAGGCTTTTGTGAGATCTCTGCAACTTTATTTTTATTGTCTAGTGATGTGCTAATCTTGTCAACAAACTAGTTAATTGCATCTATAGTGCTTTTTCCATGCTGAAAGCCAAACTGATTTTTCAAAATAATTCTCAAGTTTTTCAGTAAAATTTTTAATCTAGATGGCTGCTACTTTTTCAAATACTTTTGACAGGACTGGAAGAAGAGATATGGGACAATAATTTCTCATATCTTCTCTTGACCCTTTTTGGAACAGCAGTTTACTTCTGCATACTTTAGCACCTCTGGGAAACCATGTTCAGAAGATTGGTTTATTATTTTGCACAGTGGAGTCCTATTATTTTAAGCACAAATTTGAGAACTTTTGTGGGTATCCCATCTCAACCTGCAGAAGTTTTGTTTTTCAGTATTGATATAATATTTCCTACTTCAATTGATGATACTGTTTTAAATTTTGTGAGGCATTCAGACATTTGATCTAGGCCAAAGGGACATACTTTGTTGTCATAATCTGTGACACTGACATCTGACTCCGCAACATTCATGAAGAATTCATTGAAGCATTCTAAAACTTGAGTTGGATTTACAAAAACCTCCTCTTCAAGCTTGATTTTACAAATTTCATGACTAGAGGATTTAACACCTAATTCAGATTTCATAGCTGACCCACTGTCCTTGATTTATTGTCATGTCTTAAATTAAACTATTATTTGCCATTTGGTTTGTTTCCTTGACAACTTTGTTATATGTAATTTTGTACCATCTAACATATTCAACAAAGTCAGTAGTTTTACTATATCTTAGCTCATCATGTAGCTGTCTTTTCTTAGCACTAGAGACTTTTAGGCTTTTAGGTATTCATTTCAGCTTTTTTGTTGCTTTATTAAAACAAGTTTTACGTGGAAACGTTTCACTGAAAATACTTAAAAAAAACTAGTTCAAAATGCTTCTAAATTTGCACAGCTTCAAATATTTTGTTCAAAGTGCCGTTCTGTCTCATTCAACTTGTCATGAATTGAACTCATGTTTTCCTGATTAAAGTACCTTTTTATGTAGACTCTTTTACATCAAACTCCTTACTTGATCTCAGCTCAGTGAATAATGCTGCATGATCAGAAACTCCTAAATCTAAATTTACATACATCTTCAAAAACATGATTCTTTAAAATAATACGTATACTTGTAGATGACTGAGCATTTTCTCTTGTTGTTTCCAAAAAAACTAGTTTCAAAATGTATTTTTTTTATTATGTCAATTAATTTTGATGCTTCATAACTTTCACTCAGCACATCAAAGTTGAAATCAGCAGCACTTAAATTTTTTTTCTTTTTCTCTTTATTGGGGAGTTCTAGCACACAATGAAATTTACACAGGAAAGCTTAGTTCCAGCTTTCCCTGGAATCCTACATATCAACATTATAATAACATTTAAGTTCCTTAATTTGACACAGCATCCCTCAAAAAATACACTCTTCTGCCTGGTCTGGGTGCTAACGAGTCCTCTCCATTTAGCTCGGTCCTCCCACCACTTTTCTTCTTCCACTTGCTGCAGGTCACACCTCTCCTTTCCACAGATATTCTCACTCCCCTTTTCCACCGTGTCCTTGGGCACCCTCTAGGTCTTTTTCCATCCATATTTAGTTCTTCCGTAATATTGGGGAGTCTCTGCCCACGCATCCTCTTCACATGCCCGTATCATCTTAAACTCTTTTTGTCAATTTCTTCTCATGTACTTTCTTGTTTAAGGTCCTTTCTAATATCTACATTCCTTACACTGTCCTTTCTTGTTTTTCCCTTAACTGCTCTGAGAAATTTCATTTCCCCTGATTGCAGTCTGCTCCAGTCCCTTTCTGTCAGTGTCCATGTTTCTCCTCCATAGGTGACAATGGGGTTAGTAATAACTCTTATACATAAGGAGTTTTGCTTTTCTGGAACTTCCTTATTCCAAATCAGGCGTTTTACTGTTTGGTAGAAATTTCCTCCCTTCTGTAACCTCCTATTAATTTCGTTGGTTATTCTTCCATCACTAGATATTTCACTCCCTAAATAAGTGAAAATGTCCACCACTTTGAGGGATTCTTCATTCAAATTAATATTTCTGTTGATCCCTTTGTCTCTTCCAAATACCATTACTTCAATCTTATCTTTATTTATTTTTAATCCATACCTTTTCATTATTTCCTTCCACGCATTGAGTTGTAACTGTACATCTACCTCTTTGTCGCCCCATATTATCTGCAAAAATAATCTTTTTGTCTTTTTCTTTTACTATATCTTTAACTGCCCTATTCATTCCCTCCATTGCAACATTAAAAAGTGCAGAAGATAGAATACTTCCTTGTATAAGTCCTTGTCTTATTTCGAAGTATTCAGAGTTCCCCTATGGTGTTCTAATTTTACAATTGTGTCCTCTGTATATTGTCTTTATTACATTAATGTATCCATCTTCTATATCTGTCTTCTTCATTTCTTTCCAGAGTCTTTGCCTGTTAACTTGATCATATGCCTTTTCTATGTCTATAAAAGCCATTATCACCGTTTTGTTGTACTCCCAACTATTTCCATCAGTTGACGGATATGCTGTTCTTCACACAGCTCCTTTTCTATCTTTTCACTTATTCAATTCAGTAAAATTCTTTCAAAAATCTTGGCTGTATGACTCATAAGGGTTATTCCTCTGTAATTTTTACAAAGTCTTATTGCCTTTTTTGAAGATGGGAACAATGTCTCCTCTTCTCCAATTGTCAGGTATTTCTTTTGGAAATTTTTGTGTGATTAATTCTCTATACTTCACAGCACTCTCACTCTCATTCAGTTTCCAACCCCATATCCTCATCACTTTCTTCTGTTTTTTATTTTTCACACACTGATTCGTTTTCCATTGTCCCACCAGTAATCTATGGTCTCCCTCTGCACTCACACTTGGAATTACTTTCATATTTGTTACTTTCTCTCCCAATTCTTTGTCTACTAGAATATAATCTATTACACTCTTGGTTGTTCTGTCCCAACTGTATCTGGTGATAACATGGCTTTCTCTCTTCATAAACCAGCTGTTTGCTATTTTCATTTCATTCCTCTGGCACAAATCCAGGAGTCTTTCCCCTTCTTTATTTCTACCTCCATATCCAAAACATCCCAACACTTGCTCAAATCCCTTTTGTCTTTGCCTACTTGTGCATTAAAATCTCCCATCACTATATTAGCACTCCCTATATGGTTCTCTAACTCGTTTTCAATGTCCATCTTCTCTTCTTCACTACATCCCACTTGAGGTACATAAATCTGGATAACTTTTTGAGTTTCTTTTTGGAATCTCAGGCTTAAGATTATGATCCTGTCTCATATATATCTCACCCTTTCACTACAGCTTTGTACATTTTTATTCACCATCACTGCCACACCATTTCTTCCAAACCTATTATTCCCACTCCAGTACAGTTTTCCTTCTCCTCTCAAATTCTTCTCACCTTTTCCCTTCCATTTCATTTCGCTTAATCCCAAAATATCTAACTTTCTCTCTGTTAGTACATCTGTTGTTTCTTCCATTTTTCCATTGAGGGTTAATATATTAAGGGTGCCAATATTTAGGTTATTTTTTAGTCTATTTGGTTTCACCTTCTTGTACTGATGAATATCATCAGTTTGAAAGCAATATATGAAGACTAGCTTGCTAGGCCTAATGCAAGAAAGAATTTTCTGTTGGGGTTGTCTGCCTTAGCCTTTGGAGCTTATCCTCCACCACAAGGCAGTGGTTCCTTTCTCATTTAATCCCCAGAAAGGAGGGTTGCCTCATCTGTCAGCTATGCAGTTCCGAAGTCTTTCTTCTTCGCCGTCGCTGCCATTAAGGTCTTCACCTATAACCCTGAGCATGTGTTCTGTGTTATACCCCATGGGATTGGGTCCCTGTCTGAACTCAGCACTCCGGCCTACTGAAGTGTGGGATGCCCACCCCCGCGATGTGGATGTTACAGACAGGAATTACCCCAGTGGATGAATAGGGAAGGGGACCCTACCTCCCTGGAACCAGGTTAATAATGGTGTATGGTGCCACAATCAAAGGCACTCTTCATTTAAACAGTTAAAAGTCACTTTTTTCGTGGTAATCTAAATGCTAATGAATAAGTATGCATGAACTGCCTCGTGACTTACTTTTCTTTCAAATGCTGGTAGCTAACTTAAAGATTTAGATTTTAGTTAGGATTTTTATTCTACATTTACTAAGCAGAGTTCATTTAAACAAGTTACTTTAATATTTTTAAACTCAGATAAACTTTAGATTTTTGTCACCCGAGTATTTAGTGTTTAATCCATTTACATTCCAATGCATGATATATGTACTCTCAGTTCTATTAATAATTTTAGATATAGATTCTTAAACATCCCAATCAGCACTTATTAATTTCCTTTACTATTTATGGTATGATAAGTATCAGTGAGCATTTTGCTACATGTTTTGGAATCCAATCTGTTCAGATGTAAACCATCTTTCTCCAAACAGTTATAGCTTAGGAATTTATTAGGATATATAAATCACTTTCTAACCTGTTGATACTGGAATTTATTCTCACTACATGCATTTCACTCACTGATTTTCTGTATATTATGCCACTTATTACAATCCTAGAAGCTTTGTAGATTCTAGTATAGAGAAGTTTCCCTCTTCGCTGGGCTTATATTGTGACAGTATTGGTAAGGTACAAATTTACAGTATGACATGGAAAACTGTCAGTTACATTAATCTGTGAAAACCTCAGGGAAAAGCTGATGTGAGAGACTGGTGCATTTATATGTAGAATATTGTAAGCAGAAGTTAATGAGCTTGGGAATAAGAAATCAAGAATATACAGCTGTACAGTAAGGCATAGAATTGTGCATCAAAAAGATCCAGAATCCACAAGGTCTAATTGGACAATTAACAAGACATGAGACATGTAGGTGTCCAGGCTTCTTAAATTTTGTCAGCGAAATTAGGAAAAAAATTGAGATGTTAGAAGAACAGGGTACATCCTATTTCAAATCAAAGACTGATGTAATTAAGTATGAACAAAGAGCAAGTAACAGTAGTAACAGCAACTTTGATAAGTTTCAATCATTTATTTATTTATTTATTCATCCTTTGATCACTTTTTAGTGCGATATTAGCTATTTCAGTACATATTTGCAATTTCAGCTACAGTGTAAATCACAATTTGAGGACATATACAATTACTTTACAGTATGTTTGTAGACAAATAATAATAATAAAAATACTTGTCTGGAAATTTACTTAGAAGAAAGATGATGATCCTATTATATTACAAATGGAAGCAGAAGTCCCAACAGAGCACTCTAATATGTGCATAGACACAGAACAGGAAAGGTTACAGTATAATACTTTCAACAAATGTGCAGACAAACAGCCCCTCTACAACCAACTTGACAAAAGTGAAACTAAATCTACCATTTCCCCAAATTCTTTTCAAGATATGAAGCTAAAAATTCAGTGTCAAAGGAGTAAATGCTTTGAACTACAAGCTGCCTTAGATCAGTTTAATATTGACTGCTTGCATCTTTGAGAGTATTGTTGTATGGACTATGAGTTAAACAACATCATTATACATCCTTTTAGACTAGATACCTTTTACTGTATGGATGTAGGGAAAATGCCAAAAATGGTGGCGTCTGTATTTATACAAAAGCACGGGTAAAATGCAAAAGGAGATGGGATATTGAAATGTTAAGTGCACAAACACATTCTGAAACAGCTTCTGCCAAGTCGTATGGAAGGCAAAGGAATACAATAGCAATGACTGTGCACAGGTCACCATGTGGAGAGGTAGTGAAATTTATATCAAAACTAGAAATGATGCTAAACATTGGGTACAATGAAAAAGCTACTGTGCTTCTTTGTGAGGATTTTAACATAAATCTTCTGTGAAATATGACAGTTAAAGATCCTTTTTTAATATTTTACAGAGTTGTACATGTCACTGCATAATATAGGTCCCACTCGAACAACACATGCATAACACACTCCTATAGATAATACACTCCATAATGAAGTGGAGGTAATTAATACCAACCTCGGTTTGTCTGATCAGAATGCTGTTGTGCTTCAGTTCCCTCAATGCCTGGGAGAAAAGAAGCTTCACACTACATTTATAAAAGAATTTTTTTGAAGATAACTGCACAAATTTTGTTAACTGTCTAACCCATAAGTGCTGGGCAGTTGTGCTATGTGAACCAAGTGCAGATAATGCTTGTAACATTTTTTCTTCTATATTCATGTCACAATTTAAAATGTGTTTTCCTAAGAAATTAGTGAGGCTCAATTTTTTAGAACAAAAAAATACATAAACCTTGGATAACTATAGGTATTAGGATTTCCAGGGTAGCAATGAAATGACTGAACCAAGAAATCAAAATGTGCAGATCCATAATTTGTGGACTTTGTAAAAACATACAAAAAATATACTGAAAGGCAACAGAGAAAGCAAAGCTGCTATATAATGACAATTTAATCAGTAATTTTGACAACAAATCAAAATCTATAAAGAAAATGGTAAGGAACAAAACTAGTATCATTTGTGAAGATGAAGAAATAACACACAAAAACAATACAAATTATAGTATACAAAAGAAGAAAAACTACACTAACAACTATTTTTTAAAAGTACCACATTCACTAAACTTAAAATTCACAAAATGAAAAATAATACAGGTTCCAAGAGTTGCCTGCAGAATGAAGGTTGCTTCAACAAATAAACAGGAAGTAATTAACAATGTAGGGAAAGATAGATTGCTACCTACCATAAACACCTCAAGTTGCAGACAGGCACAAAACAAAGATGCTGTGACTTAGCAAATGAGAAAGCGCTGGTAGATAGACACAATAAAAAACGCACAAACACTCACACAAATTTCATGCTTTCGCAACCCAAGGTTGCTTCATCAGGAAAGAGGGAAGGAGAGGGAAAGAGGAAAGGATGTGGGTTTTAAGGGAGAGGGTAAGGAGTCATTCCAATCCTGGGAACGGAAAGACTTACCTTAGGGGGAAAAAAGGACGAGTATACACTCGCACACATGCACATATCCATCCACACATATACAGACACAAGCAGACATATTCAAAGACAAAGAGTTTGGGCAGAGATGTTGTGTGTGTGTGTGTGTGTGTGTGTGTGTGTGTGTGTGTGTGTGTGTGTGTGTGTGTGTGTGTATGTGTGTCCCTCTTTACTACAAAGGCTGTAGGCAAAAGCTACATGTGAGTGTCTTTTAATCATGCCTGTCTGCAACTTGACATGTCTTCTTTACAGTAAGTAGCAATCTATCTTTTCCTACATCGTTGGTATTCCCAACTGGAGTTTCCATTTCACTGTAAAAATACAGCAACCAGCCAGTTGGCTGGTTGCTGTATTTTTACAGTGAAATATCATTATCCACGGCCACGGAGCTCAACAGTCCAAAAAAAATGGACAAATTGTTATTGGAGTTTCCATTGTTTGATAGGAAGTAATTAGGGTGACTAACAGCTTAAAACCAAAAATACTAAATAATGATTAATGTAGAACTGGATGACAGACTAATAGAGAGAGCACAATTTGCAAACCTGTTGGGAATCGAAATAGATGAAGCTATGAATTGGAAACACCATGTAAGATTCCTTACACACTGACATAACTCAGCCTGCTTTGCACTGAGAGTTATTGCAAATGTTTGCACTTTAGAAGGCATCAGAATGACATACTTTGGATATGTTCAGTCTGTTGCTTCATATGGGACAACATTCTGGACCAACTCAAAATCTGATTTAGAAGAAATTTTTATCTTACAAAAATGGGCTATTCGAATAATTACCCACAGTCCTATACATGCTACCTACAGACCTCTTTTCACGAAATTAGAAATACTTAATCTGTCATGGAAGATAAGGTACCTTACAATTAGCAATACACAAGTGCCCAGCAGAGCCTTGTGCTCTGACTCATACAGCCATTAGTTCTGACAGGGGCGCATCCGGAAGGCTGCATACACAACTGCTGTTGTATTAGCAAGCCTGGTGGCCTCTAGTAGCCCAATCCAGCACAAAATTCATGCGCAAACTATGAAATGGTGCACACACAGAATTGATACAGCACTACCCCTCCTATGCGAAGAAGTGAGCACTGTGTTTACATACATTTCGTCTGTGGTTGATGTAAGCTGTTGAGTCACGTGACTTGCTGCCGCTGGTGCATAGGGCCAGAACAGATGCAAGCACGGACAGGTGCAGTGCCTGTCCCCCTGTGAGAGGCCACATGGTATGACATGCAATGTTGGTATAGCTTCCATTTCCACATCTGAGTCCAACCCCAGGGTAAGAGGTTGCAGCAGAACAGCTATGATTTAGACAGCAGTTGGCTGTGACATCACAGCACCTGGGGTCCCACCGTGACCCCTGATAGCTGAAGGGCCACCCACAGCAGAGGAGACAGTAGTGAAAACGTCAGTGCCAGAGGAGGTGAAGGCACCGGGCATGATGTAGGAGACAGCCAGATTGACAGATTACACGGGGTGGTGGAGGCAGTGCGCAGCCGCCCATGCAAAGCCATAGCTGGTCGACGTGTTGCAATGCCCTTCCTTCAGTCATATGGACAACACAGAAGCATTGCCCACAGGTACTCTCGATTACCAATGGCACCCGTTTTGGCTGGCAGCCAAACTTACAAGCTCAAACAGCTGTTGCACACCAGAAGCATTGCGGCATCAGTGCCAGCGGATGGCCTGGTGTCGACCGAAGTGGATGTAGCAGAGTCCAGGACTGTGCTACAACTCCACTGGACTCTTTATCGCCAACAGGGGTGAACCTATAAGAACTGAGGTACCAGTCGAGAGCTAATTCTGATGACACATCCGAAATGCATTTTTTTCATCTGAGTGTTAAGTGTTTGTACAACTCATTCTGATTCACCGTGAGATTGGAGTGGAAAGGAGGAGCCATGGCATGGTGAACACCACTTTTTCACAAAACTTTTCAAATTCCTGGGATATGAACTGGGGGTTGTTCTCTGTAACTAATGTATATGGAAGACCCTCCATTGCAAAATGTTTGACAAAGCTGAAATTGTTGGCACTGCAGAAGTAGCCAGACAACACACTACATACAGAAACTTAGAATAAGCATCAATTACAACAAGACAGTAGAAATTCAATGAATATCACACAAAATCTAGATGAGCTCATTCCCAAAGCTGTTGTGGATCCAGTGAGAGTGACAAAGAAGCACAGGGAGCTGCCTGATGGGTGGCACACTGTGGGAAGCTGCATCAACTCGTGCTGTTTCCCCATCAATACCTGGTCAAGAAACACGTCTACATGCTAATGCTCTTGTATGTGACACACACCAGTGGTCTGCATGTAATAAATGCATAACATCATGCCAAAGGGCAGATGGGACTACAACCCAGGCAGTGGTATCCTTTGTAGCTAAACAGCAACACTTTGTCGCAAACAGGATGACAGTTCTGTAAACCAAAATAATTTTTCATGGGATCAGAAGCATGGCCTTGAGATGTGTCCAGCCAGCCATGTTGCAAGAAAGAAATAATGTTACTTAAGACAGGATCTGCAGCTACTGTGATTCCAATTTTAGTGCTAGTAATGGGAAAACCATCACCAACATTTTGTGAGTCCACGTCTCAATAAAAACAAAGCAATTCCTCTTTATCAGACTCTGCATCTTGTAATGGTACTTGAATTACGTAACCATTACGGCACCTCACCTGAACCTCTCGATACCAGTAATATTCTACTGTATTTCTGTTAACTACTTAACATATTTCTGAGACAACATTAAGATTTGATTTCATTTGTGATACATCGATATGTTTATATTGCAATGATATTATTCTTATGTGTATTCTTTCTTTTGTCACTATGGTCTTTGACGTACTTGTAACTCTGATTTTTGGGCGTGTAAGCGACTATTAGTTAGTTGTTGACTTGTTAGAGAGTCGGACCTTGAGAAAGTCAAGTGTTGGACGTCATGTTGGAAAGATGCATAACGTAGTCAGCTTATAAAATGTGAACTTTAACAGTGACTGTGAGAAAGATGTTTTCAAGTATGTTTTGTATTGTGAAGTGATGTTTTGTGTTTACGCGATATTGCAATTAAAAGGAAATGTAACTTAAATTCGGAGTGCTGATTGCTTTTTCTTACATCACCATTGTCCAGCAAAAGTGTAATCTTCAAGGATGGTTTGTGAAATGCATCTACATAACTTTTGAATATAGCAGAATAAAACCTAGGCCTCTTTGCATCCAAGCTTGGAATCATAACCACCTAGATTTTCAATGATTGAGCCATGATTTTATGACGAGACCAGCATGGGAAACACAAAAAGATGAGTGCCTAGTTTTTTGATTATTACATGAAATGACTTTATTAACTGTGCTCTAATGACACCTGCCACATAATATGACTGTTGTTGCCCAAAAATGCAGTATTTAGCAGCGTGAGCAACACCACAATCGTTATTAAATGCTAACCTTTGTTGTGGTAGGGTTGTTAGAATCTGGACCAGTTGGCAACTGCAATAAGATGTCATCATTTGCTTGTTGAGCCATACGTCAAAAATGTATTGTATCCTGACATGAAAAGAGCCCATCACTGTGAGTTGTGTGCAGCTTTGTCCAGCAAGGACACTGAAGGATTGAAAAGAGACACCAGTGGTTTGTAGTCTGTGATCAGGTGAAACTTAGACTTGTATAGAAAAACACAATCTGAGAATAATGCTGTTGCACTGAATTTAAGGATTTAGGGGCATCTGCAATAGGGCATTCGGATCTGTCCACATACTTATGAGCAAGGATCCATTGCTAACACAAGTGACCAAACAAAGGTCAACTGCAGTTTAGATTTAAACGACTTGAATGTCAATCACAAGCCAGTTACCAGTAGAAAGGAACATCTTTACATAACAATTCTAGGAGTGGCTGCGCCACAGTAGCAGCATCCAGTAAGAATTTGTGGTAGTCTGCTATTTTGCCTAAAAATTCTTTGATGGACATGGGATGAGGCAATGCAGTAATAGCCACAATATGCTGGTGCAATGATTTAAGGCCAGCATGCAACACTTCAGAACCCAAATAAATAATGGAAGATTGGAAAACAATGTATGTTGTACAAATTGCATGCAACACTTCAGAACCCAAATAAATAATGGAAGATTGGAAAACAATGTATGTTGTACAAATTGCACTTTAACCCTGCACAATGTAAAATAGACAACAGAGCATGAAGATTCTGCAAATGTTCCTCTGTAGAGGCACCAGACACTACTATGTCATCTAAATACATCTACATCCATACTTCGCAAGCCACCTGACGGTATGTGGCGGAGAGTACCTCTGTCGGTTCTCCCTTCTATTCCAGTCTTGTATTGTTCATGGTAAGAAAGATTGTCGGTATGCCTTGGGGTGGACTCTAATCTTTCTGATTTTATCCTCATGGTCTCTTTGCAAGATATACATAGGAGGAAGCAATATACTGCTTGACTCCTCGGTGAAGGTATGTTCTCGAAACTTCAACAAAAACCCGTACCGAGCTACTGAGTGTCTCTCTTGCAGAGTCTTCCACTGGAGTTTATCTATTATCTCCATAACGCTTTTGCGATTACTAAATGATCATGTAACAAAGTGCACTGCTCTCCGTTGGATCTTCTCTATCTCTTCTATCAACCCTATCTGGAATGGAACCCATACCAGTGAGCAGTATTCAAGCAGTGGGCGAACAAATAGTTGAGGCAGCTTAGAACTGATGCAATAAATTGCTCTAAAAATTGTTGAAAAATAGCTGGTACACTCGCCACACCAAAAGTCAAATGCTGATTACAATAGAGTCCAAATAGGGTAATGATAACTAGAAGGCGTTTAGATTCCTCTTCGAGCTGCAGGTGTAAATTTGCATCTGCCAACTCAATCTTTGAAAAATAATAGTCTCCCCCCCCCACCCATGATAATTCTGATAACAGCTTATCAGGATGTCATAAAGAATAGGTAAGTATCGATAACTGACAGTGCATTAATGGATCTTTTAAAATCACTGCAGAGGCATAATTTACTGGTAGGTTTTTTTACTACCACCAGTAATTTTAACCATTCACTGGACGAAATAGTTCAAACACAATCAAGTGAGTGATGATGTTCTAAATCTGCTTTTACTTGATCCTGTAAAGTTACCGGCACTTGGCAGACCTAGAAAATTGGGGGAAGGCAGACTGTTTCATCGTAAAACGAAAATTCACTACCGACAGCATCTAACTATTGATATGGAACTTGATCAGAAACCAAATGCATTTCATCACTGATGAAGAATCCAAACAGTTTAAAAGTGTCCAAAATAAACAGGGTTTCAGCATAAGCGTTGTCCAAAACTGGGAATGTTAATGAATGAACCACTGCCTTGTAAGTCACAGGTGCAGAAAACTGTCCAAGAACAGGAATCTGCTGTTTCGTATAACTCACCAGCCTCTGTGACCCTGGAGTCAGAGGGGGAGAACACAAAAGTCTAAGAATTCACCAATGTTGCTGCTGCACCTGTGTCCACATGCATTCTCAGTGGTTTGCTAAACATACACACTTCAATGTATAACTTGCTTTGAGACATCATCACTGCCGACACTATTCACATCCATGTTCCCTTCACCCCCACTCAGGTTTGAAGAGGAGTTACATACAGAAGCAATGTGTCCTGTCTTATGACACCTATGGAAGGATTGCCAGAAAGTGAAGCTACGACTAAAACGGCTCACAACAGGCCTAGCAGTAGATGGGTAACTGTAAAATCGAAGGGGGGCGCTTACAAACATATTAACAACAAACATAGGCAGGACTTTGTGTTACCATTAAATAACAAATATAATTCGCTTCAAAACACAGATGACATAGAAACCGTATCAGCACACTCATCTGATAAGGTGGTGCAGGACTCTCAAAATTTAGCGAACAGCCAAGGAAGGTATAAGAAAAAACGTAAAATCAAGATTTATTCAGACAGTTACGCCAGAGGACTAGCAGCTATGTTAACGGAAAGCGGACCTCGTGTGATTAACGAGTTTGAAATAGAAGGTACTGTTAAATCAGGAGCTGGTTTACGAGATGTTTCAACATCAATCAAGAAAGAAAGCACAGTCCTCGCGGACAGAGACTTTGTAGTGGTAATGGCCGGAGCAAACGACGTCAGCAGAAACGAAAGGAAGATTGCTACTTCGACACTGAAGAAGACTCTCGGAATGTTAACCCACACCAACGTGATTGTTGTTAATGTGCCACATCGACATGATTTGCCCCAGTGGTCATGTGTCAATAAGGAAGTGGAGCAGACAAACAAGGAGTACAAAGCTATCTGTAAGCACTTTAAGAATGTTTCCCTAATTAACACCAGTAGTTGTAGCAGAGAATGGCATACCAAGCATGGTCAACATTTCAGTTATCTAGGTAAACGTGTTTTAAGTGATACAATTATCGGAATAGTATTGGATAAGCTAGAGAAGGAAAAAAGACCAGTAATGTGTTTGGATTATGTTTCAACTGAGATGACAAAAAACTTGTATGCATAGACCAGGTTGGGTGTTCTAGTAACATAAGGACACAACCTGGTCAACTTTCATGCAGTAACAGTAGGTCATGTCAACTAAGAGAATACGCAAAAAAAGAAATGCCTAAAGTAGAGTTTAAAATATGCTACCTCAATATTCAGGGCATGGCAGATAAAAACTTAATTGTCAACGAATTTTCAAATGAAAACGTGATAGATATTCTATGTTTAAGTGAACATTGGTGTAAAGAGGATGAGCTTGGGTACAAAGTATTGGATGATTACACACTACTTAGTTGCTATTGCAGAAAACAGCACTTACGTGGTGGGGTAGCAATATATGCAAAAACACCTCTTGCACCAAACTGTGGCAGGATGGATCTCAATACCCTTTGTGATGAAATGCATTTTGAAATGTCAGGTATAGTAATTGAGAGCCTTAAGCTAATGGTAGCAGTAGTGTACAGGCCACCTAGTGGTGACCCCCATATCTTTCTGGAGAAACTTGAGGAACTCTTAATGTACATATGTATACCGAAATGGAAAAAATACAATGTTGTCATTGGAGGGGATATCAATTCAAGTTTTGATGTCCTGCAGGACAGAAAAACTGTGACAGAGCTCAAAAATGTGCTTCGACAATTTAACCTGTACTATGTTAACTGCAAACCTACCAGAGGCTCGTCCTGTCTAGACAATATATTTACAAATATTAAGAGAACTTGTATGTCCACTGATGTAATTAGTTTCCCTTTCTCAGACCATGATGCAGTATATCTTAGTCTTAATAATGTAACTTCAGACTGCACCAAACCAGAATCTAAAACTGTGATTACTAGACCAGTGAGCAGAGAGAGGATGGATAGGTTTAGACATGCCCTCACTTATTTCAGTTGGGACATATGTTTTATTAGGCTTCAACACTGTTCAGCTGATATTGTATTCACAAAGTTTTTCTCCATCTTTTTAAATGTATTTGAAAATAGCATCCCTCTGAAAAAATGTACAGTGAATATTAGTACTAATTACAAGAGAAGGAAAACGAAGGAATGGTATACTCCACAGTTAGGGCAACTGAAAAATACTGTTATGCTGTATTCTAGTCTGTACAAAACCAGTAAATCAGAACTGTATAAAGACCTGTGTGCTAAAGCTAAATGCAAGTACAGGAAGGCAATAAATGAAGCATAGAAACTGCATAACATAGTAAACATTGAAAAATCTAACAATAAATGCAAGAAGGCCTGGAGTGTAATAAACTCCATTGCACACACTAAACACAAAGAGGAAATTACCATTACCCCAGAAGAATTTAATAAATATTGCATTCAGTCTATTGAAGAAATTAGTAGTTCAATAATCAAACCACCTGAAAATGCACTTAGTATTATGGACAGCTGCTTTGAAAAGCTTCCCCCAAGCACCTTCACTTTCACAGAAGTGAGCCCAAATAATATCCTAAAAATAGTGAAAAATTTCAAATCTTCAATTAGTGTTGATTACTATGATATGTCATGTAATTTGTTGAAAGATGTTATTGATTGTGTGATTTATCCTTTAACCTTTTGTGTTAACAAATGCCTAGTTGAAAGTAAGTTCCCCGACATACTAAAAATTTCTAGAGTTGTGCCCATATACAAAAAAGGGGAAAAGAACTGTCCCGCTAGCTACAGACCTATATCCATGACCCCAGTTTTTTCAAAAATTTTAGAAACGATTATGTATGAGCAAGTTAGTGCCTACTTGGGTAAACTAAATATAATTAGTGATAAACAGTTTGGATTTAGGAAAGGTAAATCCACAACAGATGCAATGGACTCCCTCGTAAAATTAGTCCTAGATGTGTTCGAGGCTAGGGACTATGCCCAGGCTACATTCTGTGACCTGAGCAGAGCCTTTGACTGTGTAGAGCATGACACTGTGCTGAATAAGCTAGTTTACTATGGTTTTGATGACAACAGTATAAATATGTTCAGGTCTTTTCTAGAGAATCGTCAACAAGTTGTGTGCATTGGTAGGGAGAAATCAAATTTGGTTAATGTTAGGTACGGAGTGCCTCAAGGGTCGGTGCTTGGACCTTTACTGTTTATACTAATGATTAATGACCTGCCCTTATTCATAAAATCTCATACAATATTATATGCTGATGACACAACTTTTCTACATAAAAGCTCTGATCTAGGTACACTGAAAACACTGACCGAAAATACCCTTGCTCAGTCCTCATTATGGTTCAAAGCTAATGGCTTCTTGCTAAATGAAACCAAAACCCAGACACTTTACTTTAGCCTCAGAGAGATTCCTAACTACCAGGAATTACAAACTGTTAAATTTTTAGGTGTTACTATTGACAATAAATTGAAGTGGGAACCACACATTAAGAATATATTGGCTAGGCTTTCAAGAGTGATTTATCTAATTAGAAATTTAAAAAGACATGTTCCCAATGAGTATGTGAGATCAGCATATTTTGCCTTCTTCCAAAGCATCATCTCTTATGGAATTTTACTGTGGGGTAGTAGCTGTCATGTAAATGACATTTTACTTTTACAGAAGAAAGTAATAAGAATAATAACGGATCCTGATAAAACAGAACATTGTAAACCTCTGTTTATTAAATTGCAGTGTCTTACAATAGTAAACATATTCATCTACAATGTTTTAATGTACATTAGAAACAATGTGTCTAATTTTGTGTTGAGAAGTGATATTCATAGCCATAATACTAGAAACAGAACATCTGTAGACGTACCATATCATAGATTATCAAAATCGCATAACTCTTACCTAGTTCTTGGACTAAGGATGTTTAATAGACTAAGTGCTGACTGTAAAGAACTGCCTGTAAATATCTTTAAAGCTAAATTATACAAGCTACTAGTGAACAATCCGTTTTACTCCATTGATGAATTCTTTGAAGATGAAAATACTATATTCTAACATGTACCTATTTTATGTAAACCAATTCACTTCGATATAGGCTAGTAGTTTATGTAGAAATATATGCTCTTGACTTTGTCTATTGCTGTAATCAGCTGAACGACAATAAAATTATTATTATTATTATTATTATTATTATTATTGCCCAGTGCCCAGTGCTTTGGACACGCAGTTCATCCATGTTGAATGAAGCAGCATGGCTTTAAAAGGTTTCCATCTCATTGTTTACATTGTATCTTAATTCTACACTTTGTTCTGTGTTTTCTATAATGATTTTGTTAGACTGGCTGCATTCCTCCTGATATCATATCTATGCAGTTTATCTAATAAAGCAGTATGGCATACACAATTGAAGTCTTTAGAGAGATCAAGAAATAAGCTTCCGAAGCTCTGACTATAAATGTCATGAAACTTGCCACAGTGGTTTTTGTAGAATTCCCTTCTCTACATCCATAGTGTGATTCATCGAGAATATTTTGTTTTTCTATGAATTTTATGTTTTTAATAGCTGTTTATACAATTTTTGATAAGGTAGATGTAATTGTCGCAAGTCTGTAGTTTCCAGGATCCTCCTTGTTGCCATCTTTGTAAACTGACACTACTTTACCCTTTTTGAGACATGTGAGGAACAGTCCCTTCTCTATTACCAAGTTAATAGGAATGTCAGAGGCTTAACTAGATACTGTGACCAGCATATGATTACTTTTGCAGGCATTCCATCCTCGCCCTCTTTGTTTTTCAGTGAGCTGATTATATTTGTAACTTCTGTTTCATCTGTTGGAAATAGGAACAGACATTCTGTTAATTCTGGTTGAGCTACACTCTTTTTTAGTCAATGCTTCATGTGTTTCATTAGCTTCTGACCTATATTTACGTGACACTAAATTAAAGTGAAAGACAATTCACATGGGCCAGGCAGTTATTTCCATTGTGTTGTAAGTACTATGTTTCCCCCTTCTGTCTTATTTGATTCATTTCTGTTTGTATTTATGTGTGAACAGACCATATTAGAAATTTTTGGCAAATTTCCTCTTTGATGTTTATAATATCTTTATTTTGCTTGTCTTATCATCTTGCGGTGTTTTCTCTTCTTATGTCTGTACATGTGACAGCATGCTTGTCTATTACATTCCCTATATCTTTCATGCAAATCCTTTAATTCCTCTTTAGCATTCATAATATCTCTAGTAATCCATTTCTTACTATGTCTAACATTTATCTTTCTGCTGACCTTAGGAAAAGCTATGCTTAAGTTGTGACTTAATGTTGAAATGAAAGTTTTCCAGCCTTCTGACACATCACTGCTTTATGCAGCCTTCCAGTCTTCTGATCTGAGAAACATTTCCAATATGTTGAGATTTCCAGCATTTGCCAGCCTACACTCTATAACTACATTTCTAGTTTCATTTTTCTTATTCTGTAGCTCAATGAATCTTGACAACAGTGACTTGAAATGACTATGGTAATTATGTATACTTTCAGTTTACTTAAAGGTAGATTTATAAATATATGATCTGTCATTGTGTGTGATGATTCAGTGCTCCTTGTTGGGTTATTTACATGAAGCTTCATATTATACAACATAATGAGAACATTTTGTACAGCTACTGTGTTTCTATGTATGTATGTATGTATGTATGTTTAGGTCAACAACTGCTATTAAGAATGGGAATTATTTGATTGCATTGTCAAGTAGTACTTTGAGTTCTATTGGGAAATCTTTTATCCTAGAGCATGGAGAGTGATATATATCTAACACTAGACATTTGTCCTGAAAATCTGTTTGAATTGCTACTACTTCTAAACGCATTTCTCTACAATTTGTAACTGGCCATGGAACACATTTACTTATGGTGCTACCCACATACAGTGTGACCCCACCTTGAAAATATGACACTCTGTTACAAGCCTGTGAATTGTATATTTTATTTCATTTTCAGTCAGTCCATGCTGAGTCATTATGAATATATTTGATACCTCTGCATCAAGTAAAACTTCTATCGCCTCAGATTTTTAAAAAGTATATTGAAGATTTTAATGAAATATTTGGAACTCAAAATTATTTCAATTTCTTTTGTATCTTCTGTTTGCAATGACTTTCAGAAAGCCACACGTGTGGCGCCTCAGATGTGTGTGTGTGTGTGTGTGTGTGAGCAACAGAGAGAGAGAGAGAGAGAGAGAGAGAGAGAGAGAGAGAGAGAGATCATTGTCAGAGCCCGTGTCAGACCCCAATCAATTTAAGGCTGTCCGAGCTACACTTGGTCCCAGTTATCTGTGTTTATGGCTACAGCTCTTTGTGTATGTGATTGGTTCCTGTTGATGATTGGTTCCTGCTGAATGTTACTTAAATAATGTGTTCAAGTTGTTAGCCCTGTTCTCTGAACAACTTTCTACTCTGGTTGATTCTCTGTATTTATGTGATGTCAGTATAACACTGGCAGTACACTCGAAAATAGACCCAACTTTCACCTACAGCAGCATGAGAGCGATGGGTCCACAAGCTTGCATCCAGTGGTGGCTCCCTGGGGCATCGGCGTGCTCAGGAAATAGGTCTTCGCCCACGTCCAGTCACGTCAGCAACAGTGTCTAGGTGAACATGTATTTTGATAGGAATTTCTCAGGTACCAAGTATTAAGGGGATGTCACCGCCTCATGCTTGCGGGATCTGAACGGGCACCTGTGTGTGATTTGACAGCTGACGGCCACGTCAATAAGTTGGGGCTGCCGCTACCTTCTGCGTGGTCCAGTGGACAGGGTGCAGTGGATGGTGCTTGCGCATTAACTGTGGGACTGTTGCATTATTTTGCAAACAGGTCTGTAGGCTGTGCTATACGCTATTTGGACAGTTTATGAGTTGATTTTGTGTCTGCACATCTGTGAACTGCATTATTTACGTGTCTGAAGAGCGTTATTTAGAAGTAGTTTACAGATCTGTGAGCTGTGTGGCATGGCCCCAAGTATGTCAGAGCATGTGTTCTGTGTCATTGCGATAAATATATTCCATCCCTAAATAAATTGCTCCAAAATAAATAAAGTACACTCTTTCGTTACTCTCTCCAGTGGCCTAGTGCAGGCTGAGTCATTTTTGCGCCATTTCCCCCTCCAGACCATCATCTTGGATTATGTGACAGGAGAGATGACACCACTCTCTGGTGGCAGTACTGTGTACTGGATCAGTTGGACTCTAGATCTCATGGTGGAGACACTGTCTGCAAAATAAAGATCTATATCCAGCACAGGCACAGTCCTTTTCCCACCATTTCCCCCACTCCAGACCGTCATCTGAAATCACATTACAGAACAGATGACAGTGCTCTCTGGTGGTGGTACTATGTAATAGACCCAGATCTCGTGGCGAACCTTTGCCTTTCGCGGGCAAGTGCTCTACCATCTGAGCTACCGAAGCACGACTCACGCCCGGCCTCACAGCTTTACTTCTGCCAGTATCTCGTCTCCTACCTTCCAAACTTTACAGAAGCTCTCCTGCGAACCTGAACTTGCCCGCGAAAGGCAAAGGTGCCGAGTTCGAGTCTCGGTCGGGCACACAGTTTTAATCTGCCAGGAAGTTTCATATCAGCGCACACTCCGCTGCAGAGTGAAAATCTCATTCTGGAAACATCCCCCAGGCTGTGGCTAAGCCATGTCTCCGCAATATCCTTTCTTTCAGGAGTGCTAGTTCTGCAGGTTCGCAGGAGAGCTTCTGTAAAGTTTGGAAGGTAGGAGACGAGATACTGGCAGAAGTAAAGCTGTGAGGCCGGGCCTGAGTCGTGCTTCGGTAGCTCAGATGGTAGAGCACTTGCCCGCGAAAGGCAAAGGCCCCGAGTTCAAGTCTCGGTCGGGCACACAGTTTTAATCTGCCAGGAAGTTTCATATCAGCACACACTCCGCTGCAGAGTGAAAATCTCATTATGGTTTGGTATTTAACTAATTTGTAAATGGAAATGATAATCTTATTTTATTACACTGAGTAATTACTAAATAATTTTTCTCCCGGCTAAAGATTTGATCACGTTGCTAAAGAACTCCAAATTAACGTCGTGTTAAAGGATTGTCTGTAAGTTGTGTAAGTGTCACTAAATCACAGTTCATACAACGGATTCTATACAACTATGGATTATGATGGAAACAGTTATCTTCAGCAAAATGATCATTAAAACCACCGAATATCAGCCGTGCACAACACTGACGTATGTTACCTGAAACAATATTCTTCGCAACTCGTGCGTAATTAATTTCGGCTCCATACATCAGCTAGAAAAGTTTGTTATAACGATCGTGTTATGAGCACTGTTTTTAAAGAACCAATCTGATTCGAATCATTTTCATTAAAATGAGTTCGGGACCACCGGTGCACATTTATTTTTACACATTTGTATTACGTTCGGCATTTATGTCTGCAGAGTTGCGTAATTTGAATTTGCCGCTGTGATAATTGTTAAGATGGCGGCAGAAAATTGATAGAGACTTTCTATTGTTAGAGCAAATAAGTATTTTATATGCTTATTAAACTTTACAGAAACTATACTTTCGTGTTGTGCACTATTTACACTTGATCAAGCAAACATTTGATTTGTTTCTAAGGAAAACACAGACAAAAACGCGATACAAATCGCTATCATCAATGGCTGCGCTCCTTGCAGCGGAAATAAATAATTAACACAGATAATGCTTACTGAGAGAGGAATTAAAGTTACAAATAATTATTCACTCATGTTTGTAATAATAATGAACTCTATTTTCAAGTAATAATTAACAAATAATTACAATTTCTTAACAGACCTCAGTTTGATATGCGTCTTGCGTGCTGAACCTACATAAGCCATCCAACAAAAGGTAAAAACAAAGGAAGACAAACGCAGATCATAAAAGGAATTTACAATTATGATTGTCTTTGTATAATAGACATCGATATGTCCAATTACTTCATAGAATATTATATAAATAATTAATATTTATAAGTTTTTTTTCATACGTCGAATACATAATGTTTATAACTGTTAGAGGCAAAATTTCCTCTCGTCGCACTGTAGCCAAAAATTTATTACGTGGATGTTACAATGCCCCTTGGGCTGAGAAAAAAAAATTAGTTTGTCTATTGTGTATTTTTTCTATTAGTCCACGTAATCCACGTAGATTTGCTACTCTCAAGATGCAAATGTTAATTTCAATGTTGTTTTAGACATGATGAAATTATAGTTGAATCGAGTACTTTAAATGATTTCAGTGACTGTATTATCTCGGAAATTTCTGCGGATACTTCCCGGATTAAGTTATCCCTCCCCCCCCCATTTCGGTTCATTGGACTCGGAAAACCGGGAATAAAACCGTCCAAGGGGCTTCAAGAAAATACAGACACCTACCTTTAACAGTCAGGCTTGACATGAATGTAATAAAATATGCTGGAAAATGCAAATTTATGGCTCTGTTGTAAGCATCTGAGATAATGAATGTTTTTAAATGGTGGTATATCATAAAATTTCCAAAGTCACTCATTTATCGAATGTCATAATTTGCCGCTGACGTCGTAAGACCGCCCCTGTGTCGAGCCGTTGGACCGCAGACAGGTAGTGGCTGCTGCTGGACCGCCCCCGGCCGAGTCGGTGGGGCGTCGGCTGCCGTCGGCTGCATCGTGGTTTGGATCTGCTGCTGGCTAGAAGTCGCGCTGCAGCGGGTCTTGTTCCTCCTTTCCCACGTCCCTCAGTTTAAGACGGGTACATGAAATGTCAAAATATAAGCATCAGTGACAAGATAATTACTATTCTCATCCTGTGGAAAAGTTTATTAGCGTCCATTTCACTTGCATTCACACGGATGGAATTAGACTGTTTTTGGAGTATGACACTGTTCAACACAATGTTGTGATTCACATGTAAGTTTATCACAATATGCACATTTTGAACACTGCACCGTTAATCATACAAGTGTCCGTAGTGTGCTTCGTTCACTTAAGCGGAATGTCAATATTTTCGCGGCGCGCTGCGTAGCCAACGTTGCATTATTGTTTTGCCGCGCGGCTGGGTGTACAGTCCGTCACATTATTTTTTTGCACGCGGAGACGCTTCATATCAAACTACTAAAGGTCATCAGTCCAAGTTAATTTTTAATGCAATCAACAGTACTCAACGTTCATAGCGTTGCTGCTAACTTTGACACTCCAAGAGCGTTCATAAGGTTGCGTGACCACAGTTTTTTTCACTGTTCATCATTATTCACAATATAACCACAGTTCTTCACGCTCCACAAGTTCCTGCGAAACACGTTTTACTGTTCTGACTGCTGTCAGTAGTTTTCCACAGTACTTAACAGACAATCTATATGCAAATGACACTTTTCAAATAATGAGGTCTGGTACACTTGCACCTAAGTTCATATTACCATGACTGAATAACAACATTTAAAATTTTACACTGTCACATAAACATGAGACAATATAAAACTTTCAGAATCTGCTACATTATCTTGACCGTGAGATCGTTACTGAACTGTCCAGATAACAGTACATTTCCATTTTTATTACAGATACATATTTTTTTATTTTTTTATCGGGATTGTTATTAACATGTTTTTGGGACAGATGTCCATGTTCGGTTTATCTAACCGGAAAGTTGCTCATAAGAGCATTTTAAATGACTTCGTAATGAAACCGTGTACGTAAATCAGCACACATTCAGATTTCGCTTCACTAGTGGTAAAAGCAGTTTATTTTATTTTTTACTTTTTTTTTTCTCAGACACACAGCTCACACACCACCAACACTCGCTACGTGTGTGGGACTACATGACTCGATCTTATGAAAATATTTTTGTTACATCCATTCTTACACACGAACAAATATATTATTTAAGCATTTTAATTATTTCTATCCTACGTATGGAATGGTAAAATTCCTCACATCTAATGCAACAACACTCAAGTGTTTATCAAGTTATTTATCCATTTTAGAGTAAAAATACATTTATTATGGAGACTCCCTACTCCTTGTTCAAATAATTCAAGAACGTTACAGTGTAATACTTGACATAAAAGCTTATAAACTAATACATACATAATATTATCAAATTATTACTGCTAATTATTTTACCATAAACATTATATTTACAGTTATAGGATAGTGCACTTGCACTTCTGATTGGTCCTTTGTATTTTCCAACATTAAATTGGTTTTCCTATTGCAAATATTTTTTTAAGTCTTTATGACAATACAGTCCCTTCCTCTTTCCTGTATTGACATCCTCTAGTATATAGCACCCCTCATGTGGGATATTAGCTATTTTATATGGTCCTTCATACAGTAATTACCATTTTTTATTTTTTTTCTTGATTATCGATGCCTTGGGATGCGTCCTCAACAATACTAACTCATCGATACAATATTGTTGTGTCTTAGTAAGTTTTTTGTCAAACTTCGCCTTGCGGAGCTCTGCTTGGCGATTTATGTTCTGTAGAGCTGTATCTAGTTTCTTCTGATAAGTTAATTGTTTCTCTTCGATCTTCGGTATTGGATTAAACCATTCGTCCACTTCGTTTTTCTGTTCATTCATTAGTTCACTGGGCGTGAAACCAGTTGTCATATGTGGTAAATTATTATACGTTTCCATGAAACTATTTAGGTATTCCACCCACTTAGTGTGACTGTTGTGGGCGTACGTTCGGATGAACCGGTTGAGTTCCCTGAAAGTTCTTTCAACCGGGTTACTGCTCGGTGAAAACCTTGAAATTAGAACATGTTTGATGTTATATTCATCCATAAGGTTCTTCCACCTCTCTCCAGTAAAATACGTGGCATTATCTGTTATGACAATCGATGGGCACCCGACAGATTTGAGGTAATCTTTTTGCAATACTACTGGCAGTCGATGCCCTAAGTGGGTACATTATCACGTATTTTGAAAATGAATCATACACTGCAAGCACGTATTTCACTCCTACTCTGGCAGTTGGTAGGGGTTCTGCAATGTCGATGGCTGCAATCTGCCGCGGACATTTTGCAATAATAGGATGTAGTTCAATATCTCTGCAAATATTGCTCGGTTTGACCTTTTGGCATATTTTGCAGGTTCTGATAAGTTCTTGAACTCTTCTTTTTAAATTTGGGAAATAACAATACTGACTTATCTTCATAGTACACTTAATAATGCCGAAGTGCCCCCATGCCCGATGCGTTAACCAAATTAAATCATCCAGCAGGTCTGATGGAATGCACACTCGCCATCTACTATTAGGATTGTCAGATTTGTAAAATAAAATGTCATTGTTCAACTGGTAATATTGGTGGAAAGCACTATCATCTTGCTGATACAATGCGTCCCTGATGTTCTTCCATATTGGATCCTTTCCTTGACATTGTGTTACCCTTTTCCACAACGCTAAATATTTTTGTCTATTAGCTTTGTCCTTTATAAGAAGAATTTTATATTCTGTAGAACTTTCTACTAGAGCTGCAAACGCTGGTAATCCTCGTGGTAACCTAGATAATGCGTCGGCAATTACATTATCTGGTCCATGGACATGTCTAATTTCAAAGTCATACTCTTGCAAGGCGAGAGTCCATCGAGCTAAGCGCCCGTGCAGTAATTTGCATGTTAACATGAAACTCAGAGCTTGGTGGTCACATAAAACATTGACATGTTTCCCGTAAACATAGTATCTAAATTTTTTAAAGGCAAATACTACGGCAAGTGCCTCAAGTTCGGTCACAGTGTAGGATCGTTCACATTTGGTTAGGATCCTACTTGCAAATCCAATCATCTTGACTTCTAGCTTGTTGTTGATGTTTTCTGTTTGAAACAGGCATGCTCCGATCCCATAATTTGATGCATCTGTTGCAATAAAGAAATCCTTTGACATATCCGACTAATGTAAAATTAGTGCATTGATAAGTGCCTCTTTGATACTGTCACAAAGTCTTCTTTGCATTTCGATGTCCAGCACCATTGTGCGTTTTTCTTTAGCAAACTCAATAACGCTTCACTGTTAAGCTGTTGAGCTGTTAAAAATCTTCTGAAGAAAGATGCTAAGCCAATGAAACTTTTAAGTTGTTTCTTCGTGCGTGGGTACGGAAAATTTGCAATTGCCTCCATTTTTCTAGGGTCTGGTTTTATACCTTGTGGCGATATTACATGACCAAGGAATTTAGGAATTTTATTTCCTCCCTAGCAAACTGGGATTTTTTCAAATTCACTGTTACTCCTTGTAGTGTAACGACGTAAGTTTCTTATAAATGATTTTCTCTCGACATATGACCATGTGTAGACTTCGTCACCTACGTCAGTTACAACCCACTTCAAAATTATTTATATTCTTTTTAAATTGTCTCAGAATGGTTCTTGAACGAAACTGTAAAATATAATTTGAGTTGTATACACAGAATTACGTCACTCGGGCCAATTGGTTTGCGTAAACTTTTTCGATTTTAGATGTCGTTTTTTTCTCCTCAGAAATTATATTGATACACGTTATCTGATTTAATCGATATTAGAACCACATTGAATAAACCTTTTGACATTCAAAGTCGCGATGAACGCTCTCAAAATTCAATAATCTTGTCAAATATATTATTAATTCCTTCACATAATTCTTCATAAATAAATCCTCGGAACACGTATTTCAACTTTAGTAGCATCCACTAGTTTATTATCTTCCTACATACAGACGTGAACCTGAGCCTTGACGAGACAAAACTAACATTTTCAATAAGATTAAACTTCCTATGATATCATTGTTGTACAAAACATTACAAATTCTCATTTATTTGATTTTTAGAAGCACGACGCAACAACTCGGTTTCAGGATCTTCTGTTGCTCTTTGGCTGTCGACCCGCGACGTATAGTGGCCAGCAATTTTCTCTCTGGTCCCAGCAGCGAAGATGCTGTCTCCGTTCGTTGTGCCGCCCTCTCCGTACATGAAACATGAAAAAAAAAATACAAAAACTTTAGACAATTCACAACCATTACAAATATTACAAAAATACATAAACAAAACTAAATTAAACTTGTATTCACCTGCAAACTGGGCTGACACTGGTGGATGGGTGACGCTTCAATTTCGCGTCCCACTACATCCTCTTGCTAGAAACTTGTCTAGCACATTTTGTATTAAATCAAGGTGTTCTTCCCAGGTATCTGTTGCTAGCAATAGGTCATCAACATATGCTGTGACTCGATCTAATAACTGGGGTCCTAGTACGTGATCCAACGCTGCTATGAACACACCAGCACTAATATTTAATCCAAAGGGAAGAACACGAAATTGATAGCTTCGGCCTCCAAACACAAAGGCGGTATATTGCCTGGATTCTTCTGATAAGAGGATTTGCCAAAATGAAGAACGCAAATCGAGTGAGGTTAGATATTTCTTGCCAAAAAACTTCTGGATTTGTTCGTCTAAATTTTCAGGTCTCGTTCGCACTGGCACTATAATCTTATTGATGTCTCGTGCGTCGAGAACTAAGCGTATACTTTTATCTGCTTTGGTTATTGCTAATAGCGGACTGCTATATGGCGAATTAGATGTTTCAATAATGCCCCAGTCCACCATTTTTCGGATTTCTTTCGTCACTTCGTTTTTCTTAGTCCAGGGGATTGAGTAAGATGCTCTGCAATAGGTCTTGTGCGGATATACTTTCATGTTATACTGGTAATCTTTTATGATTCCGGGGCGTTCATTGAATACTTCGAGGTACCCGGATAATAATTCTATTAATTGTCTAGCCTCTGAAGCATTAATGCAAGTTGCCTCCCGTACTTTTTCTTCTATTGTTGTGACGATGTCACTCACGTTGCTGGGTGCATCGTTATTTCGATTTTTGTGACACATCTGTGGGTGCTTATGATCCAACACTAACAACTTCTGTTTGCTGACAGAAAGATTCATTTTTCTCATCAGCAGAAGGTTCGCACCGAACTCCCGATTCAGCATTAATGTTACGGGTCGCTGTTGGTACTTAAGTGCACATGTCCCACGGGCGAGATGAATTACAGCTTCTCTTTCCCGAAGGAAGTCAAGACCCAGAAGCACCGGTATTGACAGTTATCCATTAGTAGGAACGTGCATAATAAGCGATCATTTCCCAAGGAAACTTCCACCTGTGTCTGGTATTTTATACTCTGTGCCTTTTTTCCCAATGCCCCTATAACCTTACAATTTGCAACCGGCAAAATCGGCAATCTCCTTATCTCCGATACCTTCTTGAAACACTGCGTGTTCATAACTGATACATTCGCACCTGTGTCAAGCAGAATAGTAGTTGTTACACCATTTGCAGCTCCGGTGACACTTGCTTCGGTATTTTCCTTTTGTGGCTTATCAGAGACAGCAGCTTCCTGATATAGCTCATCTTCGATCCTGTTGTCATCCTGATACCGTATCATGTTTATTTTTTGTTCCGTCGACCTATTGCCTTCATTGTTGGCCTCGGTCACCTGGCGAAGGCCTACAGGGACCGAAATTAGTTTGTTGGCTTCTGAGTGTTTTGTTTTTCTTCTGAAGGTACCTCCACTATTCTAACATTTTGTTAGTTTTCAGTCGGAGGAGGCCTGCTTGGATCCCACCACGGTGGATATTGATTGCTTGGTATAGGTATAGCCTGTACATAATTTATTGGCTGACCTGAATTGATAGAATTTTGCTGCGGCTGCCAATGACTTGGCCCTGGTTGTCGCCAATATTCACTGTCACCCCGCGTATTTTTAGGCTTGTCTTTATATGGACTGTCTGACCTGTTGTCATTTCGTCTCTTTCGGTTGCTATTGTTATTGTTTGGGTTTTCATTGTGGTACGGCCTCTGATTACCATTCGGTTGTTGGTGTTCTTCGGCCTTTTGATAATTACTGTTATTATTATTAGGATAGCCAAAATTTTGGTTGTAGGGATTCCTACTACTATTATTATTATTGTATTTTCAGTTACTATAAGCTTTACTTTTATTTTTCTTTGGACTACCTTCGCCCCTATCTCCATTATTTCTATTCCATGAATTTTTTCTATTAGGACTATTATTATTGCTGATCACGTCAGAATTTTTTCTGGCGTCTTCTTGCACTAGATCCAGAGAATCAATTACAGACAGAAATTCTTTCAGATCGGTGTCTGTAACATTAAATAATTTTTCTCTAATATGTATGGGTAATCTAGCTTTTAACACTCGCAATAAGTCTCTGGTGGTTACTGGCTCATCCCAGTACCGGGTCATGTTAATATATTTTTCAAAGTACTTTCTTAAGGAACCTGACTTCGGATTGCACATTTCTGCATTGTAAACAATTTTACGGAGTCGCTCTTGAGTAGACGCTGACCAGAATTGATCAAGGAACGCCTTCTCAAAGTCGTGGAAAGTCTTGCAAGTTTCTGCTGCATTTAATGCCCAGGGCGACGCATCACCAGAAATATGTGAAATCACAAACTGTATTTTCTGTTCTTCCGACCATGATTTTGGAAGAACACTTTTGAAGTTTCGAATGAAAACTACAGGATGTATGTTTTTCTTGCTTTCTTCGTTAAATATTTGAAACTGTCTATGCTTAATCAGGCTTTCTTCATGCATCAAAGTAGTTAAGTGCATGGAATTACTATCATTCGCAGGTGGTGTGGTTACTTTATTACAAGTACATTCTATTCCACTATTATTGTTCCTTGGTGTCACATATTGCGCTGGTAATATCGGTTGATTAACAAAATTTGGTCTTCCTTCTGGTGCATTAAAATTCGCCGTCAGATTATTTGCGGTCTTTTCCCTGTCAGTACCAGTGTTGTCATTACTGCATACTGTCAGATTTTCAAAGTTTTGATTTTCAGAGCTCAGCACCCTGGCTACTTCTGTTCGGACTTGCTTTCGGATTTCCGGGGGAATGTCCTCCTGCATTGTTTCCACAGCGGTAGCCAAGGCTTTGAATTGGTTCTCTAGTCTATCTACTTCAGTTTGAAGACTATTGACCTGAACTGGAATGTTTGTTAACGGTTCAATACTGGTTTTTACTGCATCGATCTCCTGCTTAAAATGGGTAGTAATAGCATTATCACGATCGACCAACACTTGATTTATCCTACGGACAATTTCTTTATCTCTTTCCAGAAAAATATTGTTTATATTTTCCATAAATTTCATTTCCTTTTCTTGGTCCCTGAGCTCCTGTTGCTGTTTTTCTATAAGCTTTTCCTGTCTACGTTTTCCCTTTTCCTGCTGACGTTGTCTTTCACGCTCCTGCTCTTTAAGCTCGCGTTGTTTTTCACGCTCCTGCTCTTTAATAGTAAACTTTTCAAATAATGCTGTTAGCATATTCTGTATGGACATAGCTTGAGCATTGCGAACTTCTGCCCCTTGCCCAGAAGAAATATTGTCATTAATTCCTAACTGGTTGAATGCAGGAGTGTCAGTTTGTTTAGGCAACTCCTCGGTTTTACTATTACTCGGGACATCAGTTTCTAAATTATCATTCATAATTAAATTTTCTAATAATTCGACAGAAATATGGGTACATTGTTCTACCTGAGACTCTGATGTCATCTCTGCATCAGTATGCTCATTCGGTTTATTTTTCTTTTGTTTAATCATTCTATCACCAATATAGCACAACAAATATATAAATCACTAACAAGCACCAGCTGACACAAAATGATCTTATAACTAACACATATACACAAATAACAGCGCTTAACTTCGGTGCTCTGACGGGAACCGGTGTCTCCACTGCGGCAAGGACTGTGGCCAACCGGCCTATCAGACGATCAAACTCTACAACAGAACACCACTCCAAGAATGTGCGTCCACAGCTAACACAACAGGCTCAGCTGGGTCAAAACGAATAATAAAAAGACGACTTAACACGGCGGCGTTTAACTCCTGAAATGCGTCTTGACGTTCTTGGAACTACACAAAGGGAACAGTTTTCTGGCGCAGCCGGTTCAGTGATGCAGCAGTTTCTGCAGCATTAATAATAAACGTAATGTAATAGATTAATTTTCCTGTGACGGCCTGTAGCTTCCTGATGTTACAGGACACCGGCAAATCTTTAAGGAGAGAGAAGTGTAATGAGCAGCATGAGTGTTGTGGCGTTCGCTGGGTTATTCAGTGGTTTGGTATTTAACTAATTTGTAAATGGAAATGATAATCTTATTTTATTACACTGAGTAATTACTAAATAATTTTTCTCCCGGCTAAAGATTTGATCAAGTTGCTAAAGAACTCCAAATTAACGTCGTGTTAAAGGATTGTCTGTAAGTTGTGTAAGTGTCACTAAATCACAGTTCATACAACGGATTCTATACAACTATGGATTATGATGGAAACAGTTATCTTCAGCAAAATGATCATTAAAACAACCGAATATCAGACGCGCACAACACTGACGTATGTTACCTGAAACAATATTCTTCGCAACTCGTGCGTAATTAATTTCGGCTCCATACATCAGCTAGAAAAGTTTGTTATAACGATCGTGTTATGAGCACTGTTTTTAAAGAACCAATCTGATTCGAATCATTTTCATTAAAATGAGTTCGGGACCACCGGTGCACATTTATTTTTACACATTTGTATTACGTTCGGCATTTATGTCTGCAGAGTTGCGTAATTTGAATTTGCCGCTGTGATAATTGTTAAGATGGCGGCAGAAAATTGATAGAGACTTTCTATTGTTAGAGCAAATAAGTATTTTATATGCTTATTAAACTTTACAGAAACTATACTTTCGTGTTGTGCACTATTTACACTTGATCAAGCAAACATTTGATTTGTTTCTAAGGAAAACACAGACAAAAACGCGATACAAATCGCTATCATCAATGGCTGCGCTCCTTGCAGCGGAAATAAATAATTAACACAGATAATGCTTACTGAGAGAGGAATTAAAGTTACAAATAATTATTCACTCATGTTTGTAATAATAATGAACTCTATTTTCAAGTAATAATTAACAAATAATTACAATTTCTTAACAGACCTCAGTTTGATATGCGTCTTGCGTGCTGAACCTACATAAGCCATCCAACAAAAGGTAAAAACAAAGGAAGACAAACGCAGATCATAAAAGGAATTTACAATTATGATTGTCTTTGTATAATAGACATCGATATGTCCAATTACTTCATAGAATATTATATAAATAATTAATATTTATAAGTTTTTTTTCATACGTCGAATACATAATGTTTATAACTGTTAGAGGCAAAATTTCCTCTCGTCGCACTGTAGCCAAAAATTTATCACGTGGATGTTACAGTGTCCTGTGCATTTATTACACGTCCTAAATATTGAAGTTATTCGTGCAAGAAGGAGTACGTTTCCTTCTTACACTTTAAGTCAATCCTGGTGATCACTTGAAATAAACGCTTAAAATTTGCCAAATGTCCATCAGTTGTACGGCCCGTGACAACGATATTATCCAGACAGTTGGTACATGAAGGGACGTTAGCTGTTAATGGTTGCAGGAATCGCTGAAAAATAGTTGAAGCAGAAGCGCTTCTGAATGTTTGACTTTGAAAGTGGAACAATCCCAGATGGGTATTCATCATAAAATATTCTTGGGACTGTTTGTCCAGCAGTAACTGTAAATACGCCTCACGTAAATCAGTCACCAAAAGCGTCTGCAGTGTCGAAATCTGTCCGTGAAATGCTCTGGTCATGGAAGAGGACAGCAATCCACGGCAGTTTGTGGATTTACCGTGGCTTTTAAATCAGCACATACGTAAACCTTCTGACGGTATGTTGAATAGTGACAGAGGGGACGTCCACTAACTCACAGAAAAGGGTTTTATCACCTCATTGTCTTTCCATCATTGCAGGTGTGTTTGTTTCCCTAATAGATGAAGACAACTATGAAAGCGAAGTACCAACTTCAACATGGGACATCACTCTTTGAACGACATACTATTGCCATGTTTGAATTCTCTAACCATACTATCATAGTATGGGATCTAACATTCCATGTTCCGACCTGTAGAAGGCCAGTTTTGTTTCTTCCAATGACAAAACCCTGCTTAGTAGTCCCCTCCTGGATATCCAAGCTTGGATAATTTTATCTCCAGAATATTTTACACTAGCTCATCATTAAACCACGCAGCAGAGTTGCATGTCCTCAGGAAATTAACTTTATAGTTCGTCATTGCTTTCAGCTGTTTGCAGAATCCATGTATGTAAGCTGTGTTGGCCAATTTTACAAGGCCAGATGAGTCAGTCATCTGACTTTGTCCCTGCAACTACTGAAGAGGCTGCTGCTCTCTTCAGGGTCCACGTGTCTGTCTGCCTTCTCCGCAGATATATCTCGAATGTCGTTGCAGCCACGGTACAGCTATCTGTATTACAGAGGCACTCAAGTGCCTAACTTTCGCAAGGCCCACGGTTCGTGGGGAGGAAGCACAAATAAGACAGCTAAAGCTGTGGTATTCATAGGTAAGTAATTAATGCCGAAGAAAGGATTAACTGAGTGTATAAACTAAGGCAAGTGAAAAAAAAAAAGAAAGTGGGAATTTGTAACATAGTGAAAGTGAAGTGGTTAGAAACTGAAAAAGGAGTAGTCAAGACAAGGGGACTGTTGTGTACGTCTCCGTACACGACAGTAAGCAGAGGAGGGCTGCAGAGAGGTGCGACAGCTGTCGTCGTAGGAAAGCTGGACAGCAGCAGAAGTGATTAGTGGACAAGCAACACAGTAAGAGGAAGATTTATTAACTTATATTTGTCCAAACTAATGGAGTCTCATTACAAACACTGCAGCAACGAACGGAGTCAAGCTCCTACAACAGCAACAAAGCCAGTGTCGGAGTTGGAACGGCGGCGCCTGCGTCCGCAGAGGGCAGCTGCGAGCCCGGGTGGGCCGATGGGCCGAGGGGCCGCAGGTGTGGCTGGCTCAGCGTCCTGTCCGATCCCACTCGACTGCTTGCTGCAGGTGTTAAACAGAAACTGCCGCAGCTATCTGCCCACTGGAAGAAACCATAGCTCAGCTTTACGATGCACGCTGTGCGTGGATGGAGATGGAAGCGTGTGATTCAACATTACCAGATGTTAGTAAAGAACTACGATCACATTTAAGTTTGTGTTTACACCCACTACATGAAAGAGTTCATAAAACCCTCTGCAGGCCGATGTAAACGAACAGTTGCCACCGTGACTGAGTGGATGAAACAACAGCACCACAAGGGTCTTGTAGTAAGTGACTGGTGCTGCAGGCATGATGTTAGAAGCCACAAGAACAACACGAATGGATTAGTACTTCCTGACAACACACGTGCTTTGGCTATTGGGCCATCGGGTTGCAGGAAAACCCTTTTAACACAGCCGGAGGCAGTCTGCTTCGAGCTTGTAAGTATTTTTTCAAAAACCCTGTTTCAGCCGAAATATCAGCTATTGGCAGGATATTCAGTACGGCACTGAGGGAGCGACGTACCAGAAATTCAGCAGAAGCAGTGATATTCCACCGTCTGAAAAAGTAAAGCCAAACAGTGTGTTCATATTTGAGGACGTTGCAGTGGATAATCAGGATGAAATCCGCAAATACTTGTGCTTTGGTCGTCATATGGAAGCCAATGTATTTTATTTGGGCCAGAGATACTCAAGGATCGCGAAGCAGTTGCTTCAGAATAATGTGAAACTTATTACTGCTTTCAAAGAAGACAATCTGAATTTAAAGCTTATCTACCAATCACGTGTAGGAACCGACCTGTCGCTCAATGAATTCGTTACCATACGTGGGGACTGCTGGCATAACTTGCATTATGGCTTTCTGATTATTGATAAAATCAAGAAATTGAGTTTAGGGCCGACGTAGACGAAACTTCGATGAGATTCTGCATAAAACGCAGTGTATCAAAACTTAGGTATATCAGTGAAATGTAGATCATGGACAATTTTCATATGTCTTGTACAATCGTACAAAGGCTGCGAAGCGCCTGCGGAAAAACCTATGCAATCAACGTTAAATTAATGGAACTGGAAAGTCTTAATGAGACGGGAGCAATAGATGACGAGGAGTTGAATACTAGAATACAGCAATCTGAACTATATGTCAATGAAAAAAATTCAATTCAACGCAGAACTATTGGATATTCGTGGCTATATGAAGGTGATAGCCAAGGCACTGGACTTGCACTGTGATGAGAGGGAAGAATATGAAATCACATACTGAGAAAACTTGTAGGTTCTAATTTCAAAGTAGTGTTTCAGAAAATAGGTCTACAAACAAGCACAGAGAGCTTAGTTATCAGTGACGTTGCTCAATGGTCTGATCTAATATGAAGGAAAAAACAACAAATAACAATGCCACCACAAAATCTTACGTCACAGCGTGGTTTTCAGCTAATTCCGACACCAAACCTTGAACAGTTTACGTGCAATATACACCAAATAATCAACAAGTAGATTTGTTAATAAAACTACCAAACCTACAAGAAGGCGCCGAGGCACAGTAATCTACTGAACACAGACCTGAACAGAACCGTCATACCGTTTCACCCAATGGAATATATACTTCCACATCAGGTACACGATGATCAATATCACCCTCTCACATCTCAACAAATAAGCAACCACGGCATCTGGCAGAGAAAATTATGTGGTATCAGTTACGATAGAAGCAGAATGCCACTGTGAGCTGACAAACGATTCCTTTAAACTAAGGCCGGCCGTGGTGGCCGTGCGGTTCTAGGCGCTTCAGTCTAGAACCGCGTGACCGCTACGGTCGCAGGTTCGAATCCTGCCTCGGGCATGGATGTGTGTGATGTCCTTAGGTTAGTTAGGTTTAAGTAGTTCTAAGTTCTAGGGGACTGATGACCACAGCAGTTAAGTCCCATAGTGCTCAGAGCCATTTTTGAACCTTTAAACTTAGGTGTAATACACGTGACTACAATGTAACTAGGGCAAACCAGGACCTTATTAACTTTATTATGCACCTAGGAAGACCGTTTCAAATATCGAAAATCTACGTATTCGGCATACACGCCTCTACAAGAGACTTTTAGCGGGAATAATAGTAGCGGACGAAACAGGTAAGTAATCTTTACCTACTCTACTCACGTAACAAACCAACAAACAAGATAACTTAAAGAAGAACAAGGAAAAAGCGTCAGTCATAATAATAATTCCATGCTGCAACCAGCGATCATCTTCTACTGCATCATCCACTTGTCATTTACACTTGTCCGTCGCTACAGATACATTTAAAATTTACTCATTTCAAGCAACTGTCAACTTCAGAAAGCGGAAATACATCAGCAATACCAATGAAATGAAGTACTAATCACACTTTCAATTGTAAAATTACTTTTCTTTGAGTAACTTTCGACGTCAAATATTTTAGTTATTATATTGATTAGTTTCCCAGCTTGTCTGTATGAATAGTCGAAGATGTATTTCTTAGCTAGTCAGCGATACGCTTGCAATGTTTATCGGTGATTAAGTATTTTAAGCTCAAGCTGTTTCTATCCAAGAATCTCTTTGGGATGTTACTAAACTCAGTGCTTTCACTATCTTTAATCTTACTGCCACAAAGCGTACATTCCAAAACTCTCGATTACGGACCTTATTACCGTTCTCTGATTCTCTTTAAAATTATTTATAATCTCATTATGTTGTGCTGATTGTTCCTTCTTTTCTTTTTTTTATCAGAGGTTGAGGACTTAAGTCCGTCACTGCAGATAATAGATCTCAATGACCATTGAAAGACAGCACTGAATTTTTATTTTTTTTCACCTTGGCTGCATTGTAACCTATTTCCTTCAACAACACTATAATGGAACATGCGTGATGGAATGCCTGCAACATTAAACCCACACAAATCAGTAAGTAATACATGCAAACAAAACTAAAACAATAATCGTGTCACCATCACTTTGAAGTTTAATTTAGGTGTATCAAAAATTCTGCCAACGGCTTTGTCAAAGAGGGCGGAGGAGCGGATAGAGGTTCAGGGCACTCTCTTGTCCTAGGGGTGGGAAATTGCCCCTAAAGGCGGAAGAATCAGCAATGATCAACGACATGAGGATGCAGTAGGCAATGGAAACCACTGCATTAAAGACACGTAACGTGTATCCACAGGACATGTGGCCTGTAATTGAAGAAGTGTCATGATGATCTCTCCATTGACAAAAGATTCCGGAATAGTCCCCCATCCAGATCTCCGGGAGGGGACTGACAAGGGGGAGGTTACCATGAGAAAAAGATTGAATAATCAACGAAAGGATAACGTTCTACGAGTCGGGGCGTGGAATGTCAGAAGCTTGAACGTGGTAGGGAAACTAGAAAATCTGAAAAGGGAAATGCAAAGGCTCAATGTAGATATAGTGGGGGTCAGTGAAGTGAAGTGGAAGGAAGACAAGGATTTCTGGTCAGATGAGTATCGGGTAATATCAACATCAGCAGAAAATGGTATAACCGGTGTAGGATTCGTTATGAATAGGAAGGTAGGGCAGAGGGTGTGTTACTGTGAACAGTTCAGTGACCAGGTTGTTCTAATCAGAATCGACAGCAGACCAACACCGACAACGATAGTTCAGGTATACATGCCGACGTCGCTAGCTGAAGATGAACAGATAGAGAAAGTGTATGAGGATATTGAAAGGGTAATGCAGTATGTAAATGGGGACGAAAATCTAATAGTCATGGGCGACTGGAATGCAGTTGTAGGGGAAGGAGTGGAAGAAACGGTTACAGGAGAATATGGGCTTGGGACGAGGAGTGAAAGAGGAGAAAGACTAACTGAGTTCTGTAACAAGTTTCAGCTAGTAACAGCGAATACCCTGTTCAAGAATCACAAGAGGAGGAGGTATACTTGGAAAAGGCCGGGAGATGCGGGAAGATTTCAATTAGATTACATCATGGTCAGACAGAGATTCCGAAATCAGATACTGGATTGTAAGGCGTACCCAGGAGCAGATATAGACTCAGATTACAATATAGTAGTGATGAAGAGTAGGCTGAAGTTTAAGACATTAGTCAGGAAGAATAAATACGCAAAGACGTGGGATACGGAAGTACTAAGGAATGACGAGATACGTTTGAAGTTCTCTAACGCTATAGATACAGCAATAAGGAACAGCGCAGTAGGCAGTACAGTTGAAGAGGAAGGGACGTCTCTAAAAAGGGCCATCACAGAAGTTGGGAAGGAAAACATAGGTACAAAGAAGGTAGCTGCGAAGAAACCATGGGTAACAGAAGAAATACTTCAGTTGATTGATTTTCGAGGAAGTGCAAACATGTTCCGGGAAAATCAGGAATACAGAAATACAAGTCGCTGAGGAATGAAATAAATAGGAAGTGCAGGGAAGCTAAGACGAAATGGCTGCAGGAAAAACGTGAAGACATCGAAAAAGATATGATTGTCGGAAGGACAGAATCAGTATACAGGAAAGTCAAAACAACCTTTGGTAACATTAAAAGCAACGGTGGTAACATTAAGAGTGCAACGGGAGTTCCACTGTTAAATGCAGAGGAGAGAGCAGATAGATGGAAAGAATACATTGAAAGCCTCTATGAGGGTGAAGATTTGTCTGATGTGATAGAAGAAGAAACAGGAGTCGATTTAGAAGAGATAGGGGATCCAGTATTAGAATCGGAATTTAAAAGAGCTTTGGAGGACTTACGGTCAAATAAGGCAGAAGGGATAGATAACATTCCATCAGAATTTCTAAAATCATTGGGGGAAGTGGCAACAACACGACTATTCACGTTGGTGTGTAGAATATATGAGTCTGGCGACATACCATCTGACTTTCGGAAAAGCATCATCCACACAATTCCGAAGACGGCAAGAGCTGACAAGTGCGAGAATTATCGCACAATCAGCTTAACAGCTCATGCCTCGAAGCTGCTTACAAGAACAATATACAGAAGAATGGAAAAGAAAATTGAGAATGCGCTAGGTGACGATCAGTTTGGCTTTAGGAAAAGTAAAGGGACGAGAGAGGCAATTCTGACGTTACGGCTACTAATGGAAGCAAGGCCAAAGAAAAATCAAGACACTTTCATAGGATTTGTCGACCTGGAAAAAGCGTTCGACAATATAAAATGGTGCAAGCTGTTCGAGATTCTGAAAAATGTAGGGGTAAGCTATAGGGAGAGACGGGTCATATACAATATATACAACAACCAAGAGGGAATAATAAGAGTGGACGATCAAGAAGGAAGTGCTCGTATTAAGAAGGGTGTAAGACAAGGCTGTAGCCTTTCGCCCCTACTCTTCAATCTGTACATCGAGGAAGCAATGGTGGAAATAAAAGAAAGGTTCACGAGTGGAATAAAAATACAAGGTGAAAGGATATCAGGGATACGATTCGCTGATGACATTGCTATCCTGAGTGAAAGTGAAGAAGAATTAAATGATCTGCTGAACGGAATGAACAGTCTAATGAGTACACAGTATGGTTTGAGAGTAAATCGGAGAAAGACGAAGGTAATGAGAAGTAGTAGAAATGAGAACAGCGAGAAACTTAACATCGGGAGTGATGGTCACGAAGTCAATGAAGTTAAGGAATTCTGCTACCTAGGCAGTAAAATAACCAATGACGGACGGAGCAAGGAGGACATCAAAAGCAGACTCGCTATGGCAAAAAAGGCATTTCTGGCCAAGAGAAGTCTACTAATGTCAAATACCGGCCTTAATTTGAGGAAGAAATTTCTGAGGATGTACGTCTGCAGTACAGCATTGTATGGTAGTGAAACATGGACTGTGGGAAAACCGGAACAGAAGAGAATCGAAGCATTTGAGATGTGATGCTATAGACGAATGTTGAAAATTAGGTGGACTGATAAGGTAAGGAATGAGGAGGTTCTACGCAGAATCGGAGAGGAAAGGAATATGTGGAAAACACTGATAAGGAGAAGGGACAGGATCATAGGACATCTGCTAAGACATGAGGGAATGACTTCCATGGTACTAGAGGGAGCTGTAGAGGGCAAAAACTGTAGAGGAAGACAGAGATTGGAATACGTCAAGCAAATAATTGAGGACGTAGGTTGCAAGTGCTACTCTGAGATGAAGAGTTTAGCACAGGAAAGGAATTCGTGGCGGGCCGCATCAAACCAGTCAGTAGACTGATGACCAAGAAAAAAAAATCAAAAATTATGCCTCTTCAGGTATTGAAGTATCGCGGACCCACTATAATCCCCACCTGGACAAAAACAAAAAATAAAAAGTCATTTGTCATCTCACAATAAGGGAGTACTAGAATGGTTCCTATAATGTGCAATGTTTAGCACTAAATCCAATCTTCGCTTCTTCCAGGTATATTTTCCTTTAAGATTCAGGTTCACTGCCTTTGTGTTTGATAATTATCAAGATATGTTTCTATCAATACGGTGATCTTGCCACTCCCCTACAGTTATAAATTAACACAGATCCTGCACCGGCACTATCACCTCAGCGTCTGCAGCTCTAACGCAACATATTACAATCACTCACCTAGTAACAGACTAACCACTCAATATACATCCTGCTACCAATTTCAACAGGATGGAAACGGATCACCATTTACGATGAACAGTGAATCAGTCGAATACCGACAGTTGCCAAAGCTTGTTTCTTCTGTAAGTTCCGGTCTTAAATGAGCGATTTCTACGCACTGCAGCAATTTTTTGACAGTCCATTGCCCGCGGAATAATTCTCTTTCAAATATCTTTCCAAATACGGTTACTGCAGTTGGTGACAGTGGAAGAAAATTCAGAAATACAAGACCGCGGCAGCCACGACCAACTTACCTACCAGGCAACAATCATCCTCATCACAATCACCCTCTTCGTCGTCATCATTATCATCTTCCTCACCGTAATCATCCTATTCTCCTTCTACTCCAATATCGCCACCTTCTGCTTTCACAAATACTTTGTTTACTTTAGCTTTGACGCGTTGGTTTCTTTGCCTTGCTCTGTCTTCTTCTTCTCCGTCAAAACATATGTTACATAGCGCTTCCTTGGTCTTTAATGAGTAACACAGCGTCTGTCGTGCTTTGTCACAGCTTATAAAGGTTCTGATTCAGCCCCTTCAATACGTCCTACACTGATAGCCACAATGGGCTGTGAAATTTACTACACAGAGAAGTAACTACTGATCTAGCCAAGGTGGTAATCGAGTCTATCTGAGTTTGGATGGCATATGCTGCTTTAGCTCTAAGCCAGATTTCATCAGTCGTAGTGGCTGTCGGGTGGCTGTGAACCAGTCTCTCAGAAATCCACAGCCCTATGAGTGACAGATTTGGAGAACTTGCTGGCCAGGGAAACAGTTAAACACATTCTTTGTTGAGGTTTTTCACGACAGAATGGTCAACATTTTTTCGTCTTGTGTTATCTTGTCAGTAAATAATGTCTTGGAGAGCTTGACTTGCCTCCACACATCAAAAATGTAAGGCCTGCTACCCAAATTACCAGCTACGTGAAATAAGGGCAGTCGTGTTGTACACCCAATGACACCCTTGCCATGGCCCCGGGTGCTTGTCCAAAATGGCCAATGACTAATTGAAACTGGCAATATTCGCTCTGCACTTACATACATGGGACAACCCGTCGTGATTCTACGCTGAAGAGCCAGAGAAACTGGTATACCTGCATAAAACCGTGTAGGGCTCCCGCGAGCTTGCAGTAGTGCCGCAACACGACGTGTGACGGACTCAATTAATGTCTCAAGTAGTGATGGAGGGAATTGACGCTATTTATCCTGCAGAGCTGTCCATAAATCCGTAAGAGTGGGAGGGGGTGGAGATCTATTCTGAACAGCACGTTGCAAAGCGTCCCAGATATGCTCAATAATGTTCATGTCTGGGGAGTTAAGTGGATAGCGGAAGTGTTTAAACTCAAAAGAGTGTTCCTGCAGCCACACTGTAGCAATTTTGGACTTGTGGGGTGTCGCATTGCCCTGCTGGATTTGCCCAACTCCGTCGTAATGAAGAATGGACATGGATGAATGCAGGTGATCAGGCAGGACGCTTACGTACATGTCAGTTATCAGAGTCGTATCTAGACGTATCAGGGGTCCCAACTGCAGACGTCCCACATCATTTCAGAGCCTCCACCAGTTTGAAGAGTCCCCTGCTGACATGCAGGGTCCATGGATTCGTGAGATTTTACACATACACGTCCATCCGTTCGATACAATTTGAAACGAGACTCGTCCGACCAGGCAACATGTTTCCAGTGATAAACAGTCCAATGTCGGTATTAATGGGCCCAGGTATGCCGTAAAGCTTTGTGTCATGCAGTCATCAAGGGCTCCGAAAGCTCATATCGATGATGTTTCGTTGAATGGTTCGCACGCTGACACTTACTGATGGCCCAGCATTGAAATTTGCAGCAATTTGCGGAAGGTTTGCAGTTCTGTCACGTTGAACGATTCTCATCAGAGGTCGTTGGTCCTGTTCTTGCAGGATCCTTTTCAGGGTGCAGGGATGTCGAAGATTTGATTTTTTTTTTTATCGGATACCTGATATTCACGATACACTCTTGAAATGATCGTTCTGGAAAATCCTCGCTTCATCGCTACCTCGAAGATGCTGCGTCCTATCGCTCGTGCACCAAGTGTAACAGTACGTTCAGACTCACTTAAACCTCGATAACCTGCCATAGTAACAGCAGTAACCGATCTAACAATTGCGCCAGACACATGTTGTCTTATACAGGGGTTGCCAATCACAGCCCCGTATTCTGCCTGTTTACGTATCTCTGTATTTGAATACGCATGCGTGTAGCAGTTTTTTTGGAGCTTCAGTGTACATCTAGAATCTGGTTCGTTTGAAGAGATGGTGTGATGCCAATCCAGGGTCGGGCCCACCACTGGTCGTGCTGGTCTGTCGAGGGAAGCTGGAACGGAGACGGCCGCACTGACAGCTGGTGCTGCTCCAGACATCGCTGCCCTGCCCTTGTAGGGAATATCCTGACACACATATTACCATAAGAAACGTAGTTGCAGTTTATTGACACATTAACATATCACAGATGGATAGTGTCCTTATTTTGTTGAGCAGAATATGCACGTGCAGTCAGTTAAGAATTTGTAATAACAGACGTTACACGATGTGTTTAGTTGCTAGGCAGCAGATCAAAATATTAAATGCCAGCAAATAAATAAGAAATTTAAAAACTGACCGAGTGGACACCTGTATTGCTGCGAACAAGCTAGTTTCCTGACCTGAAACATTTGAAGTGGCTGTACGATATCGCACGGCTCAGTGAATAGTATGCCTGCCCTGCCAGTCGCTAGCCGTGTGGCGCTACTGAATTTATACATAGTGTTGACCACGGCGCTCTCAAATCCATCGATTCCATAGTCACACGACCGAGGAGAGCAGCAGCAGCATTTCAGTACGAGGAATGCAGCCTCGCCAGGCCATGATGCTGCTGATGTCGATTCCCTGATGTCCTGCTAGGCATTTCTCTTCCTTACATGAAAGAAAATACAATCGTGTCACAACCGATGGTCAAAGGCGATGTCCGAGTAATAAACCCTTTGCGCAATGTTTCTTTGTATACAGAATGCAGATTGCGATACTCTTAGTAACTACCTGCAGCTGTATTGAAACGCTAATTATTTGCATATCCAAGCGTGTACTACGCGTAATACCACTCTGACTGTGCTTGCACGCTGTCTTCGTGGTGCTGTAACTTTTATGGCCAGCAGTGTACGTACACTGCTGGCCACAGTAAATGCAACACCCTGAAGGAAGCATCCGAATCAAGTGAAATTTTCACCATGGGTATGCAGCGATGAGATATGCAACTGATTAGAATTTCAGCGCAGACGCACATCACGCGCGCCTGTGGCGCCACCTCATAGCGCCATTTAAGGCTTGGCGATTTCGACGAGTGTACGTTCGGCACGTGTGTTTACCTTGTGGTTGTTTCACAAGACGATCAGTTATGCCTCGTAGACAACAGCGAACATCTTTTGATCAAGTATCCGAGTTCGACAGAGGAAGGATAGTGGCTTACCGAGATTGTGGATTATCATACAGAGAAATCGCTAGTCGTGTTGGACGAAACCAAACAACTGTAATGCGGATATGTGACCGTTGGATGCAGGAGGGTACGACGGACCGACGTGGTCGATCGCATTCACCTCGGTGCACCACTGCACGTGCTGATAGGCAAATTGTGCGCATGGCAGTGACGGATCGCTCAGTGACATCCCGAACCATAGCACAGCACATTGCGTCTGTAACGCATCATCCAGTGTCTGCGCGTACCATTCGACGCCGTTTACAGCAGAGTGGTCTGTCCGCAAGACGTCCATTGCTTCGTCTACCATTGACGCAGAACCACAGACGTCTCCGTCGCCAATGGTGTGATGACAGACGGATGTGGACGTCAGAATGGAATGACGTTGTCTTTACTGAAGAGGCACGCTTCTGTCTGCAGCACCACGATGGTCGGATTCGAGTGTGGAGACACCGTGGAGAGAGGATGCTGGACAGCTGCATTATGCACCGCCACACTGGTCTTGCACCGGGTATTATGGTATGGGGCGGTATTGGATATTACTCTCGCACGCCTCTAGTACGCATTGCCGGTACATTAAATTGCCGGCGCTACATATCCGAGGTGCTGGAGCCAGTTGTCCTTCCGTATCTTCAGGGCTCGGCCACAGCCATATTTCAACAGGATAATGCGCGACCACACGTGGAACGCATTGTCCAAAGGTTCTTCGTCAATAACCAGATTGAATTGCTTCCCTGGCCGGCTCGCTCTCCGGATCTTTCGCCGATAGAAAACATGTGGTCCATGGTTGCTCAACGAGTGACCCAGATTACATCCCCAGCTGCCACACCAGATGATCTTTGGCATCGTGTGGAAGCTGCTTGGGCTGCTGTACCCCAGGAACACATCCAACGTCTCTGTGACTCAATGACGAGACGTGTGGCAGCGGTGATCTCCAACAATGGCGGCTACTCTGGCTACTGATTCTGGCAGGAACCACATGTCACAGACGTCTGTAAACGTAATCATTTGATACTTGGTCAACATGTTATCTACAAAATAAATTTTGTTGTGCTACCTCTTGTCTTTCTTGGTGTTGCATTTACGGTGGCCAGCAGTGTACGTATATTCAGTCGTAATGCACCTCGAACAAGGGCACGCCACACACAAAAATATTTATGGAGCTAAACCGTAGTTTCCATCATCATCTGTGTAATTCGATGTATCACAGTGCCAAAGGGAAAAGTTTGCTCCAGAGATGGTGCTGGGGCCAGCGCGCCCAGGTTACCGGAAGTATCGCCAGCGCCACCTACGTCCGGTCTCTGATGTGGGGGGGGGGGGGGTGCGGCACTGCGCAGCGTTTGTAGTAGCGATAGAGTGGGGAGGGGGCAGGGTGGGATTAGACGCCCAGCGTGGCTGCAGCTGCGCTAATGCGCCCGCGCCCAGTAAATCGGCCAACTTGTTTCATTAAACACGGGAAGCGGCTGCCGGCAGCTGCCGGCCAGCTTAATTACTTCTTTCTGGACCGTAACTGCAAGCGCTCTCGACTGTTCAGTTTCCCTTGTGCGCTGTGATTTCTTTCGTAGCTTGACTTTATCCCTCCAAGTGAGGTTATCTTCGCGGCTCCGTGCGCCTCGCTGCGGCAATTAAAGACTTTCTCAGACGAAATCTGTATTTCAACATTTAATGGAAACGCAAGAACGCACAAGTTGACTCTGCTGCTCACATCCGTCCCTTCACTCTACAACCCGAGCAGCCCTCCTGCTGTTCAACAACGTCCCTTCACCAGAGTTCCTCTCGCCTGTTCTTCCTTTGTTTTCTCTCTCTTTCTTCTTTTACCCACGTCCTTGTGCTATCACGTATCGATACTGCCCCACAGGCCTCGTTACGTCACTTGTGTCTCTTAAGCTGGTCGTAGGTTGTGTTCCAAAAATTAACAGCACAGAAACAGAAGTGATGACACTTTCTGCCAGGACCTGACCGTCATTTTGCAGGACAATGTTCAAGGACGTACAGTGCAAGCTGTTACTGATTTCTTTGACTGGGGCTGCTAAGTGCTATACCACCTACTGCACTCCCCTGACTTAAGCCCTCGTGAGTTCAACTCGATTTCTAAACTGAAGGAAACACTTGACGGCATTCGCTTCAGAACTGCTACGATTTCGTCGGGCAATAGACCGCGCCTCTCGAGCTGTCAACACAACTGGCACTGCTATGAAAGAGTATCCTACGACTTCCACATCACTGGCAACGGGTTATACACAGTGCTGGTGACTACTTTGAAGGTCAGTAAAACTTTGAAACACGTATCTGTTTTGTACGAGCTGTAAATAATTAGTTGCCACTATTAAAGTTCCAACCCTCGTATAAAAATGAAATACACAATGCCGGATTCTATCCTATATGTAATTTCCAGGTTGGTAGAAGTTATTTTTGACTTCCTTTAGCCTGTGCCCTCCCCCCCCCCCCCTTCCGCCCCTTATTAGATGTATACAAAATTGGCCGATTGGCTGATACTGGTTAGCGGTGGGAAAGAGAAGACCATCACCCAGATTGGGTGACCCGCAATTCTCTGCCTATGCAGTGGACGCCATCTGCCAACTCCTAGGGCTCAAATAATCTCAGTGCAAGACAGAACATGAGTCAAAGTTTCTGTTTGCTCACTAACCAGGAACAGAAATTTAACTCAGGTATTCTCCCGTAAAGAAGCACTTCAGTATGTGTCAGATTCCACAAAGAGCTAAGGAACTGTCATTCGAGTGAAAAGAATAACAACTCTGTTTACTGTGAAACGACTTCACACGATCTTTATGTCACAAGCGACACATCTCAAAATCTAACCTCTAGATTCTCCTCTGTGGCCCTTACCAGCGAAATCTTCCTTGATCGATCCCCACAGCGAAGTGCCTCTGCACGCCATATCCCACTCCCTCCAGGACATAAGGCATCTACATGTGCGCTCAGGTGACAAATACCACCAGCCATTACACAAACGTTACCTGACACTACGTGGGTCATGGATCTGCCAGCCAATCATGCGAAGCTCATACTCCTTTCAGATTTTCTGGAAGTTCCCATTCCCTCTCCTGTATCCTTAGCACTCCGCCAATCAAACAGGTGTGGTAAGAAGTTATGAATACACAATTTTATGTGTTCCTCAAAAACTTGTAATTACGATTAAGAAACTAATATTTGTATGTATTTAAACAGTAAAGAAAATGCCTTATGTTTAACAGCCATAAGAATAAAAAACGCACTGATGATGTTGCAACTGCAGTGAAACATGTCTGGGACGAAAACAAAACAGTGTTTTGCTAAAGGCAGACCCCACTCAAAAACATATGTTATTATTAAAGCAAACACAGATAAAAGAAAATTGCTGCGCGGTGTGGGATCCTTACCAGGTGGGACTGACAGAGGACATCGAAAGGGTGCAAAAAAGGGCAGCTCGTTTTATATTATCACGTAATAGGGAGAGAGTGTGGCAGATATGATACACGAGTTGGGATGGAAGTCATTAAAGCAAAGACGTTTTTCGTCGCGGCGAGATCTATTTACGAAATTTCAGTCACCAACTTTCTCTTCCGAATGCGAAAATATTTTGTTGAGCCCAGCCTACATAGGTAGGAATGATCATCAAAATAAAATAAGAAAAATCAGAGCTCGAACAGAAAGGTTTAGGTGTTCGTTTTTCCCGCGCGCTGTTCGGGAGTGGAATGGTAGAGAGATAGTATGATTGTGGTTCGATGAATCCTCTGCCAAGCACTTAAATGTGAATTGCAGAGTAATCATGTAGATGTAGATGTAGAAGATGGTTAAGCATGTAGTGTTAAGCAATCTCGTACATTTGAACCGGATTTAACTGTAGTAACAGAATCACTTTGATATTCTGTAATGAGACTGTGCGCAGAATGTCGAATGGCTTAAGTAGCGGTACAGCGACCACAGCCCAGCAGAGGACGGACAATACCAAAGCAGAGGCGGCCGACCAAGCGGGAGGCAGCTGCAGCAGAGGGCAGGACCTGGGGCAGAGCAGGGAGCTGGCGGCCTCGCTGGACAGGTATGGGCCGCAGAGGCAGGCGGCGTCAGGCGGCGATGCGAAGGGCTGATCCAGGGTCCCTGCAGAGTAGGCTTATGCAATTCTGATTATAACAGGACGTGATAGATGCTGTTAGGCTACGCAGTTATGTCAGCCTATAGCCCTTGACAGCAACAGCAGGTTACCTTTATGCGTACAACGCGATGCTACGATGTGACATTGTAGCGCTGGTCTGTTCTTTCCTAGATCTTGCAGCCAAACACAATGGCGTAAGAAGCAGAGATATCTGTACTTGGGGCGTAACCCTCCACATGTGACAGTCACTTTTACCACTGTCAGAAGTAGAGCCACTCTGAAACCAAATTCGGTCCCAAAACAAGGAAACAAGTTTCAGACGAGTGCAAATAAGGAGACCTGAAGGCACGAGACTAGTAGACATTCAAGAAAGAAGTCCCAAGAAGCAAACAATGAGCTCAAGAAAACGAAGACGGAAGGATAAAGAAGGGAGTCCTAGTCCATAAAATTACTGGACGTATGGAGATAGCTCTGTCACTCAACTTTAAGCGGCCACAACTTATGAACGTAATAGCAGAGGGCCGTAGAACACATTCACGATGCTTAGTACAATAACAGCAGAGGTTAGTCTCCAAACATGAGGTAGTTCAGAAGTGTAATCCATATATCTCCTTCTCCGACAGTACCATAGCATCTGATCAACATGTCATCTGTATCAGATGATCATCATGACTTCAAGAATTTACAACGTACCTGTCGCACAGTACGACAGCTCTGCCAGCAAATCAGCAACTGCCGCAGCAAAGTCTTCGAGTGTCGTACTTAAAATTACAGCATTAGGTAGCTTGGGGTTGTGCGAATCCATGTACAACAGCGAGATGACAGTACGAGATGCTGTAACACTCCGTGTGTTGTCTGATTCTAGTGCCATGGCCTGCCAAACCAAGACAACTGCCCGTCTCCGAAAGCTCCACATCTTAGCGAGTGAGTATAAGCGACATGTGCAACGAAAATACTGTGCTCATTACCCACAATGTCCATTACAAACTCTCCTCTTCTGCACATACTAACCACATTTTGTATTTGTTTCCACTGTCTGTTTTTCTTCATTGTGTCAATATTATGTCTTAATGGTCATATGTATTTATCCAACTGCAATATTTGGCCATAATTATAGCCTAACTGTGTAATTTATGAGATTTAATTCAAAAGTAATTGCAGATCACCAATAACTTCTACCAGAGTATATATTATCCGAACTCAATCATAGTTTACATTTTTTACACTGGCATTCTTACATTCTGGTCACGCTTAATATCTTGTTGGATAGCCATAATCGAACATTTATTGTACTTAAGTATTTATGTGTGATGTCATATGCATATTAGGGGATGAATGAATGTGTTAGGTGTTGAGGTTGAGTTGCATCAGCGCACTCATAGATAGGTTGGAGAAGAACAGACAATGTATTCAACATGGATCTGAGCACTATGGGACTTAACTGCTGAGGTCATCAGTCCCCTAGAACTTAGAACTACTTAAACCTAACTAATATAAGGACATAACACACTTCCATGCCCGAGGCAGGATTCCAACCTGCGACCGTAGCAAAAAAAAAAAAAAAAAAAAAAAAAAAAAAAAAAAAAAAAAATGGTTCAAATGGTTCTGAGCACTATGGGACTTAACATCTGTGGTCATCAGTCCCCTAGAACTTAGAACTACTTAAACCTAACTAATATAAGGACATAACACACATCCACGCCCGAGGCAGGATTCGAACCTGCGACCGTAGCAGTCGCGCGGTTCCAGCCTGTAGCGCCTAGAACCGCTAGGCCACCCCGGCCAGCAACAGACAATGTAGAGATGATGTTTACGTTGCTGGTAAATTTTGTTTTGTCACAGTCACTTTGCTTTCGAGTCATACTCGCTGTGATACAGACTCATGGATTCTACTGCAAGCTGTGCCAACTAAGGTGTAACTAGAGACTGGCACGACATGAAGGTCACCTGCTCTCAAGATCACATAAAATATCTTCTTTGAGACTATTTTCTGCTAGATCAAGTAACACCACAATCGTTCCGTGATCATAGCCGGAGGTCTCTGAACAAAGAAGAAGAAACAATCCACAGACAAGGACACCACGATATGCAACTAAACCACATGTACTTACTTGCACTTTTGTTATATGAGAGTGAAGTGGATGAGGATCTCGGCTGCCGTCGACACGTCGTCGTTCTTGCACTGACTGACTGTGACTGACGCTGACGCTGAAAAGACGAGCCTATCCTTGGCTCGAGGTGGTGCAGTTTAGACAAAATTTGTCATTCCTGCGGTTCCTGTAAAAGAGAGAAAGATATATTACCACTCTTGTTGATTGGTCCTAGCTGGTGTAACCTGAAGAAGAGAAAGACACACTCTGTTGAGGGATTAGTAAAACTTAATCCCTCAGCAGGTCAGGCCAACGCGTGGTTGGCCTGTGATGAGGTTGTTGGCCCAGTCCACGGATGAGCCGGTTGAGGGAGCGTCCCGTCTACTCGTAGAACATCCTGCCGATGGCGCGAAACCTGTCTCGGAGAGGCAGGATCCCGGTGTCCTCGTGGAGTTGGCGCGTCGAGAAGCGCCTCGGAAGATGCATAGCAGTCTTCAGGGCGCGGATCTATATCCGCTGCAGAGTCACAATGTGAGCATCTGCGGCTTTCCCCCAGACCACGACCGCATACAACAGTGGGCGAACCAATGTTAGGTAAAGCGTGGTGCCGTGTTGCGGTGGCAATGACGACTGCAGGTTTAGCAGCGGATACAGGGCGCGAAGGCGTCCTATTGCTCTCTCTTTCACCTCACGGACGTGATGCTTCCAGGTCAGCCTGCGGTCTAGGTATTTCGCCGTCCCATTCCATGAGATATGTTCTCCCAGAATTTCGACTGGCGTAAGCCATGGTGGCAGAAGTCTTCGGGTGAAGACGACTGCCTGGCTCTTTGTGGCGTTGAATTTCAGCCGCCACTTTGTTGCCCACGAGCCCAAGGCGTCGCACCCGCGTTGGAGGCGGTTTCTCAGCACTTGCGCGTTCATGCTACGAGTGAACAGGGCTGTATCATCAGCGTACAGCGCCATTTCGACTCCTGCCACTTTCGGCGCGTCGGCAGTGTACAGGGAGTACAGCGAGGGGCCGAGTACCGACCCCTGCAGCACCCCTGCACGTATCTGCCGGTCTGTGGACGTTCCGTTGTCAGCCCTCACGTGGAAGGTTCGTTAGGACAGGTAAGACAGCAGGAGCGTCACGTGGGACGTCGGTATCCCTTGTTCAAAAAGTTTGAACTCGGGACCGTCGTGCCACACCGAGTCAAACGCTCGGGAGACGTCGAGAAACACTGCCCCAAAGTATTCCCTTGTTTCCAGTGCCCTCATCGCCGGTGGGAAGTGGCATGTTCTTCTCGAAACCCGAACTGCTCGTCCGGGATGATGCCCTCATGGGTGACGTGCCGCATCAGCCTTCTCGCGTACAGCCTCTCGAAAACTTTCGAGAGGGACGGGAGCAGGCTGATGGGTCGCTAGCTCGATGCCTGGCGTGGGTACTTGCAGGATTTCAGAATGGCCACGACCTCCGCGTGTTTCCACGTAGAGGGTTAGACACCTGATCGGAGGATCTCGTTGAAAACATCGGCAAGTTGGCGGTGTAATCCCGGCGGAAGGTTCTTCAGCAGGAGGCTTGTGACGCCATCGCTGCCTCCAGCCTTCTTGGGGTTCAGCGAGCGAAGCTGCACAGCAACTTCCTCCTCCGTTATCGACTCGATAACGTCGCCTTCCTCCCTTGCGGCGCGGAAGGTTGGTAGTTGCCCGTGGACCCTCCGTATGTGGTCGTCGTCGATGACGTCGGCCACCGGTGTGAAGTTCGCTGCAAATGCGTCAGCCAGGAAGCTGGCTTTCGCGTCGGGGTCGCTCGCGAAGTCGTTCCCGACCTGTAAAGGCGGTATTCGCTGTCGCCGGCGTAGGAAGGACTTTACCACCCTCTATGCACTGCCATCCTCAGGATTGAGGGTAGACACAAGGTCTTCCCATTCCTGGTTCCGGTGTTGCTCGACTGCTGCCTTAATTTCCCGCCTCATGCGGTTTAAGCGGCGCTTCGTGTCTGGTTGGCGAGTGAGCTGCCATGCACGAAAGAGTCGGTTCTTCTCGGTGATCGCGTCCGGGATAGGGCGCGGTAGCTGTCGCGAGAAGTCACGTGGCCCTTGGCGATGTCTCGGCGTGGCTTCCTCTGCTGATCGGAGTATTCTTCGGGTGAAGAATGCTAGGGCGGCGTCTGCCCCTACCACAGCGGGGTTTGGCGCGTCCTCGGGCAGTTCGAAAGCTTTCGTCTGAAAGCGCTCGACGTCGAGCCTGCGATAGCTCGGACGGCTCTCTGGAAGAGAAGCTCCGGCCACGTCGAGGCCAAAAATGACCGGTACGTGGAGAGGACGTCTCGGCGGTCGCGAAGTGCCCGATGCCCTTCAGAAGAGCAATGCCGAGCGCGTCCGGTTGTCCCCGTGCAGGGAAGATCGTGGGGTCCAACGGCCCCACGGTGATCGCGCGTTGCGGTCAACAACGCGGGAGAGCCGGCGCCCCATGCGGCTAACAGTTCGCGACTTCCATTCGGTGTGTTTCGCATCGAAATCCCCGGCAATGAAAGCTCGCCCCTCCAGCGACAGCAGGACGTCCAAGTCGGCTTCGTCTAGCGGTCTGCCAGGCTGCCGGTACACCGACACGAGAAGAATCTTACCGGCGGTGGGGTTGACGGCCACTCCTGTGGCCTCCAGCGCGTTGAGCGCCGGCAGTTGAACCCCGTGGTGGCGCAGTGACTTCTTCACGTAGATGGCAGTGCCGCCCCCGTGGGTGGCTTCGTCATCTCGGTAGCAGCAAAAAGTTGCTACTCGCACGTCGACGCCGGGTTTGAGGAAGGTCTCCTGCACAAGGCAGATGTCGACCGCCTCGTCCCGTAGGAATTGGCGAAACTCGCCCTGCTGGGGGTGGAGACCCCGAGCGTCGAACGTGCAAATGCTTAACCCATAAATACGGTCGTTATCCATTTTAAGGCTGGCTTCTCCGGCGGTGGCCTGGAGGGCCGCCGTCACTGCTCCCACGAGCACCGGTAGCTGAGTCATCAGATGGTTGAGCGACCGAAGAAGCGCGGCCAGCTCGGTGGTGTCTCCCTTCGCCGTTTCGGGAAGGTCTGACTGCTTCGCGGCGTTTCCCGTAGTCGGCAGCGGAGCGGCGTGCTGGGAACGCCCTGCTTGCGCGCAACCCTCCCTACAGCCGCGGGCGCCGGCAAGCCGGCCTCCCCGACTGCAGGCGGCGCCGCGGGCGAGGGCAGCTGCGACGGCTGCGGTGCCGGTGCGGCCCCCCTGCGGGCGGCCGTGGCCTCTCGGAGGGGGCGGCCGGCTTCGCCTTAGCGACGCCCGCGAAGCTGCGGCTCCGGTTTGCGCGGCTGGCGCGCTTCCCGCTCTCGAATGCGGCGCATCCCCGGCAACAGGCGGCGTGGTCCCCGTTACAGTTGCAGCACGTCGGTCGGTCTTCCTTCTTCTCGGGGCAGTCCCGCGACGGGTGCTCCTCGGCGCACTTGCGGCAGCGCACCGGCATCCTGCAAAACTTTGCCACGTGGTCCGTGCGCTGGCAGTTGAAGCAATGGGCTCGTCTGCCTTTTGCGCCGAGTGGCTCGACTTTCATGTCGAACTCGGCAATGTTTTCAACCTGAAAAATTTTCCGGTTGTCGACCTTGTCGACTAAAACCACAAGGAACAAGGGCGTGTCCCTGTGGGTCCTGGGCGACCTCATCAGGCCGACGTGGCGGGTCTGGAAGCCGAGTCCCTCCAGCTGCCGCTGTAGGAACGCCGGTTCCGTCTTCAGCGGCAGGTGACGAAAGACGACCTTCAGCTGCTTCAGCTGCTCCGTGCTCTGCGTTAAGCAGTGCCACTTCTCGGTCTCACAGAGTTGCACGAGTTTCGCGTGGTCCTATATGCACTCTGCTCTGACCTCGTAAGTGTCGGTCCCCGCGATCATCTTCCGCGGTTTTGCGACGGAGTAGAGCTTCTCTCTGAGCTCGCTATAGCCCTCACTCCACTGGATGGTGACTGAGAATACATACATCTTATATCCCCCAGCCCCCACCAACATGGAAACAGATCTAGTGTCGCTGCACTCCCGTTGGCTACCGCCAAGTTTCGGTTGGAAGAGGGGGGAATGCTGTGTTCCTATTGGCAATGATGGGGAAAAAACTGCTTCAAGCACCGTCTGTGCCAGTTTTGTGGAGTAGGTCATTTGAGGTGCATACACCAAGGTGAACACCTCTGGTTCATTCTGTGTGGGACAGTGAAACAGGATGCAGTTATCTCCTGTACTGTGGACTGACTGGCTATTTAGAAAGATACAAACAGCTGCAGCACAGACAGTAATCTGAGACACCTGTCCAGCTCATCCTGCTGCATTTCCACTATCTGCTGAAAAGTATTCACCCCACACACATCTATTATCACTTCCTTCCTTTCCTTGTGAGACTATGGACTCAGTCCTAAGCTGTATGCTTATTAAGTTCCTCTGTCCAACACCAATATCTCCTCAGTCGAACACTTTATGATAGTACCTTCTGAGGAGGACACACTACATACTGAGACAATCAGTAACATAATTCTGAACTGAGTTACAATATCCAGCAAACTGCATACTATACCACGACATTTCTCTCTATCACACGAACACTCCACAGTGAGATCCTTCCTGTCCGATAGCTCGTCACACACTCAGTGACGTAGGGATTGTAGCCATTTGGAAGCTACTGCCACCCGGCAGTGGCACGTGCTGCGTCAGTAGTGGCCCTACCTCTACCTCTGCGGCATGCAGGTGGGCGTGCCCTGCTCTGCACTCTTCGCAGTGCCCGACGGCGCTCAGACGACAGCCACACGCAAGGGTGACCCAAAACGGCGGCTAATATGTCGCACGTCATTCCTTTCCTCAGTGTTTACAGTCATTATGCCATAGAAAGTGCGGGTGATTCAGATGTGAGATCTACCCAAGCTGGGGAGCAGACTGGAGGACCTCTGTGTCCTGCAGACTAATTAAATGAAGAAAATGCAATCTGAATGAACAATTGACACTGATTTGAATTTCGTGTAATGAGATCTGTCCTCTCCAGCAGCTCAGCGTCGACTGAGTATTTTTCTCACTTATTTCCATATGGAGGAGCGGAGGGGGAGGTGGTGGAAGGGAGCGGAGTGCTGGGGGATCTCCCGGGAGGGGGAAAGTGGCTCTGAACTTAACTGTCGTGTGGTGGCTATAAAGGTGTCCCTTTACCTAGAGGGGTTCGGGGAGGAGAGGGAGGGGGAGCGACGGGGGTTAGGTTATCCTCAGGGGCTCACGCTCAAGGGCAGTTATAAACCACTAAGCAGAACAACAGGTTAACGAGGAGGGATGGTTTAATTGATCAAGTTAATTAATTAGCGTATCAATTTGATGTCAAAAGCGTGCCAGAATTGGCCTTATCACCTACTTACCATCTCCTGATGTATGTGATGGCGGCTTGCTAAATTTTTTCCTAGGTATGGGACTCATCTACCTGGTAGTTTCTGTCTTTGGCTTCTCAGTGGCCACCCACTGCATTGTCATAACCAGTGTTGTCTGTATATTATAACTCGTTCTCTGGAGTTGGCCATTCAGCCGGAATGTTACTGCCGGCATCACCCAAATATTTTTTTGTACGTCACGTTTTTGCACCATTTTGTCGCCGTTTCCTGATTTATCGTGTTGATTACCGTTACGAACTTTACTTCGCTTCAGTACCGACGCAGCTTCCATCCTTCCTCACATACGAGTACACACAAATAATGAAAATAACCATAAAATTTATAAATTACTACTCACTATCTGACTTAAAATGTGTCTGAGGGTACTTATTTGTTATCGACACATCGCAGCATCCTAATTTACTGTCATCTTAAGCTACACGAAATTCTGTGCTAATGGAACAGTAACCTAATGCCCAACAAAAACAACTTGAGAAGAAATTGATATGTGGGATCAGAACCTACTAAAAAATCTTGAAAAGAAAAGACTAGTGCACCACAGAACATACTACGCCGAAGAAAAAGTGCTATAATTGGTGATCGGAATGCAATTCATCATCCCAGTCTAAGACGAAAGTATGTTTAGCAACAACTAGTCCCGCCAATAGGTTTAATAGAAATGCAAATTTTAAAAAACGAGGCTCTCGTAACGCTGTAATTGCTTGCGGCGTAGCACGAACTCTGTGCTGTGTCGAATCTGTCTCATTAGCTCAGGGAGACATGGGGAACGATAGGCAGGCTCGCTGAAGGTCTAGATTCGTTCGCACCAAACATCTGTCTTCAGTTAAAGCACCAAATTTTATCCAATTTACACCTCCACAATGCGGTATCTTGTATATATCTTTCTGTTACTGGTACCTCTATTGAAACATTAAGGCATAACACGAACTTTTTGTAGACGTAAATGTCCACTGTTATGTTCATGACTCAAATAAAGCCAATAGAAAATAATGGAGGATAAAGTAACATCTTCTGTTTTCAATGAGATACAAAAAACACAATAGTAGGCAGAATTAGATTGCACATTGTACTACAGTACGTTTGATGCCCAGACTTATTTTCACAGAGCCGGTAGGTCCATGTGTGAGCAACGTTCACTTCATAGAAGATGTTCAAAGTGAGAGCCTTGTATTTGGAAACATGTCATCACTCGCTGTACCGTACTTTGGTTGACCCTACGGAATACAGCTACATCCACTATTGCCAAAGTGGCATGCACACATGCTGTTAGGTCATGTATATCCATGGGTGCAGTACTATAAACTTGTTGTTTAAGTGCCCCAAAGATAAAAATCTAGTTAAGGCCCAGGGAACATTGGACCTCTACAAAAAATCCATTTCCGTAAAAACGCTTCATTTAAATAGTTACACACCATCATATTGAAAACATAGCTGTCGCCAAACACCTAGTGGAATTTTTTCTAATGCATCAGGCAAAGTAATGCAAAGAAACCTACAATTCAGAGACATTTACAACTGGTCTCGCAGTAGGTAAACCTCCTCCCACGATTTCAGTCAAAGTATGCCTGAAAGCCACGATCACAGATGAGTCTGGGTTGTGTCCCGATCAGTAATTACTGTTGTAGAAGTTGAAAATCGTTTCATGAGTGAAGCTAGATTCTTCACTCCAGATCACGTTGTTTATAAAATGTTAGATATCTTCCACTTAGTGCAAAATCCATTCACAAAACTGTACTCTTCGAATCTTCCGGCCGCTAATGTTGAGATAACATGTAATGATGCAGATGCAGTTCTTCATCGTGTAACACTTCAACAACCAGTTTTTGAGACATCTGGAACTGCCTTGCAATATCAGGGGTACATGGCCAAGGTGATTTCTGAAGGGTATAAAAAATCATGTCCTCTGTTTGTCGAGTATGTCTACTCCTTGGACGACCTCTGTCCATTACTTGTCTACAAAAACTGCCTGATTCCCCAAGACGTTGCTCCATTGCTATTAGGAGGGTACCATGCAGCATATGCAGCACGAGTAGGAGAAGCAGCTTGGTTGTCAGATGCACCCAGCAGCGAAAGCATATCGACATATTTATCATTTTTGTACTTCATCGGGAAGGCGCTCTACATGAACTTGACACGACCAGTTTGATTATGCAATGTGCTATTACTAGACACATGTATGCAGTTTAATAGATCCCAATGTCATGTGATAGGCTATTTCTAGTGACAAAATGATATGTTGCTTATACACGAGGAGAACTAGAGAACAGACAACTATAAAAATAAAGAGAAGGGAACATGATGAGGATTCGAACCATAGCTCCGTGCGGATGTGGATCTGATGTCCCAGCAGTCTACTGAATGAGTTACAACGGTTTGTACGGTAGTCCAGTGTGGTACAACTTATTCTGGACATTTTGATGCACTGCACGATGCGACAGTGACGGTAGCTACCCTTTTTCATACATGTGTTTTCAAAATGCATCTGAACTGATTTTGCTAAATAAACTAAAGTGTTGGATCTGGAAGAAGAAGCGCGTCCCGACCTCCAAGTGCGGCATTTTTTTCTGCGCCGTATATTATTAATTCAACCAAGTGATCTTCTAATACAAAAATTGCAATTGTAGCAAAACTAGTTGTAATTCCATATCTACCATTCAACTCCTTCTCTCTTTCATCAGACATCAGCATAAACACCCTGTGAGTGCGTTAACTTCTATAAATGACCCTTATTCTATGACAGAGCACAATGGTGTTTAAACTATACACAAATTTTTTTAAATTCAGAATTATTATCAAAGAAATACAAATTTAGCATTGGAGGGCAGCGAGGAGGGTAAAAATCGTAGAGGGAGACCAAGAGATGAATACACTAAGCAGGTTCAGAAGGATGTAGGTTGCAGTAAGTACTGGGAGATGAAGAAGCTTGCACAGGATAGAGTAGCATCGAGAGCTGCATCAAACCAGTCTCAGGACTGAAGACCACAACAACAACTTCAAAGAAATACACCAATTTACATAGATTGTAACGTGACAATGCTAGGACAGTTGTCAAGATAATGCATTTCGTCCTGATTAATCGACGTAAATCTAAACACAACAATATTAAATTTTAACCAGAAGGTTCTTTACAAAATTATTCTTACTACTACATCATGAAGTTGGCCAATATTACGACAAATCATCCAACTGCGGTTCTAAGTTCGGTACTATTTAGGATTACAATCAAGTCTACGGAGGATGGTTAGTTTTTGTGTCAAGATGAGTAAAAAATTACTCAAGGTTGCTCGAGTTCACAGAGGACGCAAGCTTGTGAACCAACAGGTTTGCGACTCTACTCGTGGTATTTACCTTAGCTGCAATGATCTGTCAGCTGCATGCCTGCTCTCGTCCTCTGAAAGCCCTATAACACCTTTGCTGATTTTATCAGCAAAAACTGTCCTATGTTCCCCGTTAGGTGAGAAAACATGCACTCATCCCTAGTCTTGAAATATGGCGATATGCACAGACATGGATGGAGCAGCATGCATATTACAATGCCCTCTCAGTTCTTGCAAGAACAGTTAACTATGTGGCTGTTTCGTTTCTCTGCTGTTGGAGCTCAACGACGCTACAGCTGTCTAGCTGAGTGTCAGCCGAAGTGAATGTAGTGTTCTCTCAAAATTCCTCCTTTGCATCGTATGCGCCCTGTTCTGCACTTGACGCTGGTTCAGAGGAGAGTCCATGAAATTTTCGGTCTTGTGTCTCTCGTAGCAAAACTGTCCCCCACCTCAATCCTTTCGTGCTCCACATCACAGCTGTTTTCCGATCAATAGGCGTGTTCTTTTTATTTTGTGGAAACTATCTCTGCCAATCTCAAAGAACCTACCATCAACCTGCGTCGAAATTTCTGCACCTTACTCCTTCCTAGTTCGTGTCAGCCAATTGGATATTTGGCGCCCACTCCTAAAAGTTACATGTGTACATAATGGGTGTACTACGCACAGTTCACGTGACCGACTGTGTCAGCGGTTTCTTTGTATCCATCTGGAATTCCCCAATGCAGTTTTCTAAAGACTCTTTCCATACCACTCCGATGGCCCACTACTTGCCCTCCTGGATGAGTCACCTGCACCACAGGCCACTTTAAGAGCTTTTCGCTGTACTCAGCCCATGACGTCGCCCCTTGCATGTGCTCCCAAACAAAATGTTTTCTCCAACAGCTTGTTTCACATCTTGCTCATTGACATACAGGATTTAGGTTTGGTGTGTTAATACCATAGAGTGAGTGCCATCCTTTTACACTGCATACTGCACATTTTAATAGGCAAATCTGCTCATTTTCGCCAAAGTATGTCAGGTGACATGTTCATCTTCCTATACGATGTATAAAAACTCTCATGTAAGTTGCGAAATTGATATTCATTTAATCTGACACCGTACATATCCTCCTCCTACCGTGTTCAGTTTTGTGCTGCGTCAATTAATGGTTGAGAAATTGATTGAAGCTAGTGCAAAACTGTTTTCATCTGCTGACTGTAGCATTCAACATATTTATTGACCAACCTTCTATTTTAATGTATGGCATTTTTAAACAGTGGTTCGTTCTAGTCTCCTTATCGTTATTTTACAGTGTAATTGATTTCGTGTTTATTACTGTTTTGAGCACTAAAGTAACTTTTTTCCAAAATTTAACATGTTCTTTCTAATTTTCTGATTTAATACAATTTTTTAATTTCTATTTTATGTTTGTCTATGTTTCAATTTTAATTAAATTCAAACAAATCTGAGCTTCTCTCTAACTTTGTACCACTCAGTTTTTCTTTTGAGACTGATCTGTTTTTGAATTTAAGACTTATGTTAAACGATGATGGAGATGTATTGAAGTTGAGGAAACCTTCATTTAACATTATCCTCTCCTTTTTAAATACTGATTGTTTAGACTCAATCCTTTTTGTTTTTCTTCATGTCAATTATTATTTAAGAAAGTTTCACTTCTTACAATAATTTCTTCATTTATGTTAAACTTAACCATATCCTTCTCATAATTTTACAAGCATAATCCTATATATTAATATATTTATAGTCCCCCAAAATCTTTAACTTATGCATTATAACTGTACCAAAATTTTTAATTATTAGTGACTTTTACAAACATATTAAGTGTCTAATACTACTAATTACTTTGTAGTTTTTAAATTAAAATAATTGAATTGCTGAACCCATACATACACACACACACACACACACACACACACACACACACACACACACACACACACACACACACACACACACACACATATATATATATATATATATATATATATATATATATATATACTCCATATTTTAACAAACACATTACATACTAGAATCTTAGCCTCCCAAGAAAATTTTAACACTTGGTTTTCTTAATTTAGACATGTTGAAAAATATGAACTACAACGAAATATTGTTTAAATATCAAGATTAAAATTTAAAAGCTTTGTTAATAAAGATCTGTTTCTGACACACAAGATTCTTCAAAAGTTTAAATATTTTAAATCAACAATAAACCTTGTGTGTTCTTAAATTTGTTCTTTTTTTTCAGTTTAATCGGATACTAGTCTTTCACAGACAGTTCTTTCTCCTATGTCTTCAACGTAGTTCACTTGAAATCATCACTCTCCTTTTCGTGTGCCTTGATATGTCTCCACTGAGCATTGAATGATGTTTGGGAGAGAGAAAGGTTGCTGAAGGTATGAGCGTGTCATGTATGCTTGGTTGCCTTTGTTTCATTCCGCATGTGCCCATGGCGAAATTGTATTAGAGATCTATTCTTGGCAGCATAAAAACTTATCTTCATCATTCCCTGAATCTTTATGCTGATTCATCATTCGTCAATTCATCTCCTCTTTTCCATACGAGTAGTCATCTCTCATCTCTCGGTGTGACATCCGAAAGTGTTGCTATTTTATATAAGGAATATCGGATTTTTGTACTGCTAGAACAGTTAAAATGTAATGAATTCCGTATGATCTGATAACAGTTTCAGCCATTCTTAACCTCAAGTTACAGAAATGCGCCTCTTCCTTTTTCGGTGAATTTAAGCACCCACTCGTCCTTGATGTAATATGTCCGCCTCCATTCCGGTTCGGTTGACATCCATAATCTCTCCATATGCTGCTCTAAACAGTTTGTGATAGAAGTGCTAAGTACCTAGCACTTTCGCAAAACAGTTGTTATAACGATTGCATATGACTTTCACACGAATGGTACATATTGATCGTATTCAGGATGCGTTGTAGGTCTCCAAACCTTTCCACAGAGGTGTTATCCTCTTGGACTGTTGCTTCCAAGAAGGCACCTTATTTCGTCATCTCGTAAGCTGACGTACCAGGCACTCACACTCAGTGCCCCTTCCTCTCCTGCCTAAATGCTCTACTCAGTTCTGCTGTCCACCTGGCCACAATAATGCTGCATCATGCTTGACGACTTCATGCATCATACAACATTGTCCAAACTTTTCTTTATCTTACTTTTCTTATATCCTCACACATTCTCTAATTTACATGGTATTATTACCAATCTTATCATAACCCTTACCCCCTTAAAATTCGCTACAAGCTTTACAAACACTAAACTGTTAAGAAACTTTACAAAAGCTCTTATTTAAACTATACGAAAAATTTTCATGTTACCCTTTTTATTACTTTAGATCTTTTATCCCCATTCTACGTAAACATTTTATTAGTATAAAGATCATGGTTTCCTCATCTTCATCACGATGGATGGTATGAGTGAAATTGATGGTGATGAAGGTTAGTGTGTTTTTTTCTAACTACAGGTACCCAATATTATGATGAAAACTTCGCACCTTGACTACGATTCCAGCGTCTTTTTCCCTGCAATCTCGTCTTTTCGGCATTAGCTGTAACAGAACCTCAAAATACAATATATCTCCACCCTTTTTTTCCAAAAACTTTCTCTACTGTTCTCTTGCATTGTCCTAGAGCGTATTTTTCTCAGTTGTATCTATCCCTTTCTCCTTCTTCTAAACAGTAAACTTTTATATTCCTTTCTTCCCCCATCATATTCTTCCTTATTGAAATCTCTCTGGGTTACATTTATATCCCTCTGTCTACCTCCTTCCACGAAATAACATGTTCCTTGCTTAGCTTAATAATTCAATTCTCTCTCTTAATTCTTACCTCCAAATGACGTTTTATATTTATTTCTCTCATATCTCCATTTTAATACCAACTTGTGGTACCTTCCACAAATCATGTATGCTTCTCCTCAACTATATGTTCACCGTCCTCGACGGAACAAACCAGAAATGAATATCTCCTTCTTACCTAATTCTTTACTTCCTTCCTGCTTCTTTACTTCCTTTTGTTCACAAAAATCAACTTCTTTTCTCTTCTGTACACTACCTTTTTAAGAGAGAGTCTACTACTATTAAATCAAATTATCCGCATGCTGATCTCTAACTTCTTCCTTGCCTCCTACTCTTTACCCAGAACACATTTCGTTTGCAGAAGAGTTGCTTTAGTTCTTATTGTATTTTTTTCCTTCACAATTATGCTTTTAACCTACGGCAAAAGTCGTCCTATTTATTTAAATGAGATAAATACAAATTAAAAAGTTTTATTTGTGTGCATTTTCTTAGCTTTCCTACTCTTTGACTTCTGAATATTTAATACAACTAAATTTTCTTGTGGAATTAATATTTTTTGTTTTACCATTTATACAATTTCAAATCGTATTTCCTGTTTTTGGATTAATCAACTCGACTGCATTACCATGGACTATTCTAGTTTCTTCCATAGGGCCTTTGTATATCGAAAAGAACTTACTTTAACGCCGTAGCCTCCCTGTGGCTCAGTGCTAATCTAACTAGGTGTTGATGTTATACTCTGGGTACTGGTGGGAATTTAATTCTGACTTGGGTATTAATACTGGTGTTGCCAAAGGTGCATTATCCTCTTGGCATACCATTTTTCTCTTGCTAATCAAATCTAAGTCTATTTACATGTTTAATTGTAAAATCAACTTCATTTGGCGATTGAATAACTTGTGACTGGTCTTCGTACCGTTCATCTCGTCAGTTCTGTCTTTTACCCGTGTTTGGTGGCCTCAACTTGACTTTCTGTACCGGCTCATTTCGCGTGTGTTGTCTTGTTGAAGTCTGATTCCCCCCAACTTTCTGCGTTCTAGGCCTCCCAGTTTCAACTGAATAACTTGGGTTTTGTGGTGGAAAACCTCTAAACTTTCCTGTTTGAATGGTGATCATATCGCGAATTATAGTTACCACCATAGTTTCTGGAACCGAAGCCATTATTGTAATTTCGCGGCTCACAAAAACCATAGTTATTGTTTGACCTCTATGAGTTTCCAAAACCATAGCAATTATTATCTCATGGGCGATTACTATTCTTTCCAAAACGATTACCTTTCCCAACATTATTATTGCCATTGTAGGAATTAGTAAAGCCCAGTCGTTTGCTTTTATTCCCCCTCCCACTGGTTTCTCTCACTGCACTTTGTTTCTTCGCGTCATCTTCGCTGAAGATGAATTCAAGTTCTCTTAACATCCTTCTAAATGCCTGTATATTATCTACTACTCTGACAGCTAACGATTGCTGATAATGCAACGGTATCTCCATTGTGGACATACGTATCAGTTCCCCATCACTGTATGGACTGTCTCTTTTTTGTCATTTCTTTACAAAATCTAACTGGCTTCTTTTCTCCTGAATTTTCGAATGACTCCTTCTGTAACAATTCATATTTTATCCTATTGTGGGTTTCCGTGGACCAGTATCGCTCCAAGAATGCAGACTTAAATTGTTCATACGACTGACAGTTTGCAGCGACACTTTGCATGGTTTCCGCTGTTGCGCTTTCCATATGACCACAAATGAAGTCAAGTTTATGGCTAAGTGACCAATGCTCTGGTAAACCGATTTGCGGGAGTGTAAGCCATTCCCGCTTTCTTTATAATGTTGGAATTTTTCGACTGTCTTAAAGTGATCATTGTCAAATTTTTCTATTGCACCATATGTCGTTTGTGTTTTCGCAACGCCGGCCGGTGTGGCCGTGCGGTTCTAGGCGCTTCAGTCTGGAACCGCGTGACCGCTACGGTCGCAGGTTCGAATCCTGCCTCGGGCATGGATGTGTGTGATGTCCTTAGGTTAGTTAGGTTTAAGTAGTTCTAAGTTCTAGGGGACTGATGACCACAGATGTTAAGTCCCATAGTGCTCAGAGCCATTTGAACCATTTTTTTGTTTTCGCAACCTGTTCCGTTCCCTTCAACTGCGTCGTGTTTTCCTTTATCCGTTCTACCACATTTGGATTCTGAGATGGCATATTTGATTTCCATCTACCATCGCATCTATGGAGTGGTATGCAGATATCTAAACCGTACCGTTCCTCGTGTATTGGACTGAAACATACTTTTACATTTCCCGTTAGCGGATCAGTGTTTTGTCTTTGTATTTGATGCATATTGACTTTCGGTATATAACCTGTTGTACTGTAACTTGGAAATTGAGAATTGGGTACTTCTGTCGCCGTAACTTGCTCTGCTCTTGCGTCGTTCGCGTACGTTAGGAGGGACCAATGTCGCTCTTTTGGAATGCAGCTTCTCGCACTATTGTCTGCTGTGAACGCACATTACCTGCTTCGCTCACCTGTCTCAACCGTTCTCCTCACATTTGCTTCTGTTTCTGATCGGAAAATACTGAGGCAAACTCTTGTGGATATACGAGTGAAATCCGCAACTGACACGGAATGTTGCATGACTGACTTAGTTACCTCTGGATATTTTTTCCACCACTATGTCGGATAATACTACCGACTCCGTCGCCTCACAGGTGCTTTCTGTACGGTGCTCGATACACTACTTCAGTTCTGTACGAAGCAGTTCATACTACTGCTGATTTTTGGTGAGGATGTTTTCAAGGCATGTATCGAATCTTTTTAACGCGGCTCACGTGACACGTTTTCTGACATTGAGTTCTCCCACGATCTGTTGCGCCTTACCGGACGCAGTATGTGATAAATTATCAACTCTTTGGTTAATGTTAGACACTGTATCCTGCACCTGATCAATGTTAGAACTCCTCTTTTTCTGGTCAGACATTAGCGATTGAATTATTTCGCACGAGTCTCTCGCCTCTTTCCGGATTTCAGTAAACTGTTCATTAACTTGCATTCGCTACTTTTGCTGATCTTTGCGGACTTTCTCGAACCCAGCATTGGTTTCAAATTTGAGACCATTTAAAGCAGCATTTGTTTCAGTTTTTAAATTCACCGTTTCGGTTTTTAAGTCTGCTAACCCTAAATTTGTTTCTGTTTGTAAGTCTCCTAACCGTGCATTTGTCGTTTCACTTGTTTGCTTGACAACAATAGTGAGTTGCTTTTAATATTGCTAACACACTATCAGACTCTTCACCATCGTCATCTGTCACCCTTTGTTCTAAAATTTACCATTCGCCTCTTTCACGTGACGTCTCACCGACTTCCGTGCATAGTGATCACGCACTTACACAGATTCTTTCCGTAGGAAACTGTCTAGTTTGATTCAGAATTATAACATTTTGTTCAACGTACCGAAGTTGCTCGTTCTCTGATTCTATTTCCGACCCATTCGATGCGTCATCCGTTCGTTTTTGTGCGGTCTCAGACTGTGTACATCAATCTCGATACTGCCATCAATTCCTCGGCATTGTCACTTTGTTCGGTTTCGTGACTTGCACTCGATACTTTAAAGTTGTACGTCAATTTCTGTCCTATCAAGATTTTCAGTTTGCCCTATATGCCATGTTCTCTTTCCGATCGACTAACCTCTCGAGCCTGAGCTGTAGTTAAATATCATACAAAGTCTTAGACTATGAACACATCATTAGCAACGCTGTTCACTGTTTGTGGATATTCAAACCAACTCATCACTGCTGTGAATAACTTCGCGCGTGACAGCAAGGTCATGCAGAAGCTACTTTTACACAAACACCCAACTTTATCTTTACTCGTTAATACAACTTCTTCTACTTTCTGGATCTCACATTTACAGTATTCTGACCACTATGCAAACACACACACTCACTAACCTTGTCATAATTTTTTTTCAATACTAAACATTAATTACTCTTTCTAATTTGACTAATTGCCATCCTGGCAGACCAATTGCCATTCTGGAAGGGTCGCCATTATCTGACGCTCCACTCCTTTTCTCTTTAGTCAGTCATCAGCATAAACACCCAGTGAGTGCGTTAGCATCTATAGAATAAATGACGGGGGTAAGGATTGGACCGTTATTCTATGACAGAGCACAACAGTGTTTAAGCTGTACACAAATTGTTTTCAATTCAGAATTATTATCAAAGAAATTCACGAATTTACATAGGTTGTAGCGTGACAATGCTAGGACAGTTGTCAAGATAGTGCATTTCGACCTGATAAATCGATATAACTATAAACACAACAATATCAAATTTTAACCAGAAGGTTCTTTACAAAATTATTCTTACTACTACATCGTGACGTTGGCCAATATTACGACAATTTATCCGATTCTACTTCTAAGTTCGGTACTATTTAAGATGACAATCAAGTCTATGGAGGATGGTTAGTTTTTGTGACAAATTGAGCAAAAGATTACTCAAGATTGCTCGAGTTCACAGTGGACACAAGCTTGTGAACCAAAAGGTTTAGCCAGGCGGGGTAGCTGTGCGGTTTTGTGGTGCCTTGCCACGGTTTGCGTGACTCCCCCCTGTCAGAGGTTCGAGTCCTCCCCCACATATGGTTGTGTATGTTGTCCTTAGTGTAAGTTACTTTAAGTTAGATTAAGTAGTGTGTATGCCTAGGGACCTCAACAGTTTGGTCCCATAGGAACTTACCACAAATTTCCAAAAAGTTTATGCCTCTGCTCATAGTATTTACCTTATCTGTGATGAGCTGTCGGCTGCATGGCTGCTCTCATCTTCTGAAAGCCCTATAAAAGCTAATCAAAACCTTTGCTGATTTTATCAGCACAAACTGTCCTACGTTTCTTGTTAGGCGAGAAAACGTGCACTCATCCCTAGTCTTGAAATATGGCGACGTGCACGCACATGGATGGAGCAGCGTGGATATTACAACGCCCTCTCAGTTCTTGCAAGAACAGTTAACTATGTGGCTGTTTCGTTTCTCCACTGATGGAGATCAACGACGCTACAGCTAATATCTAGCTGAATGCCAGTTGAAGTGAATGTAGTGTTCAGTCAAAGTTCCTCTTGTAGCAAAACTGTCCCCCACCTCAATCCTTTTGCGCTCCACATCACAGCTTCTTCCGATCAATAGGAGTGTTCTTTTTATTTTGTGGAAACTATCTCTGCCAATCGCAAAGGGCCTACCATCAAACTGCATTTCGGCACTTTATTTCTTCCTAGTTCATGTCCTCCAATCGGACATTTTGTGCCTGCTACAGACGCCTAAAAGTTACATGTGTACGAGTGTACCACGTGCAATTCACATGATCGATTGCGTCACTGTTTTTTTTTTTTTTGTATCCATCTGGAAATTCCCCTAAGCAGTTTTCTTAAGATTCTTTCCGTACTACTCCGGTGGCCAACTACTTGCTCCCCTGGATGAGTCACCTGGCCCGTTCATTGTCCCGCACCACAGGTCGCTTTAAGAGCTTTCTGTTGTACTCAGCCCGTGACGTCGCCCTTTGCACGTGCTTCCAAACAAAACGTTTCTCCCAGCAGCTTGTTTCGCCTCTTGCTCATTGACATGCAGAATTTAGGTTTGGTGTGTTAATGTTGTCGATTGAGTGTCAGCCCTTTGCATTGCATACTGTACACTTTAATAGGCAAATCTGGTCATTTTCGGTGAAGTATGTCAGGTGACGTATTCACCTTCCTGTTACAATGTATAAAAACTCTCATGTAAGGTGAGAAACTGACATTCATATAACCTGCCACCTTACACACATGACTGAAATCTAATTTTATTACAGAGCTAGTGTCCAGTCTTCCTACATACTCAGTCAACAACAAATTTCGCTGAAAGATCAGTTTTTCGAGAAATCTCATGGACCAGGGTCACCATTTTTTATGTAAACCCTATGTTCTATGTAAAGTGTATTTGTGTTTGTCTAATGTTGTCTCTGATATGGAATTCTCATGCCTACGAATGATTAAAATGACTCATCCATTAACAATCTACACCCAGGGATTTTCATAAAATTGAATATCGTCTTGTGGTTTTACTTCATTTCAGTTTAGAACATCAAACGAATCATTCCTATTGGAATGCTACTAGATTGAATCACAACTTGATACTGGCAATTATTTATTCTCAAGAACACTTAGAATGCAAAAAAAGTAAAAATATGAAACACATAATGTAAGATCCTACCGTACATGTTATTTCAGGATTGTCAGAACATTTGTTTGAGTTTCTTTAGACCGGGCCTCCACCCCCTGATTAGACGGGCAAAAAATTGGCTGATACTCATTAGTGGTCAGAAATATAGGGCTTGCACCCTGTCTGGCACTTTGAGAAAAAACTCAGTGGACATCCAAATAGAACTCAGCACATTTACTGTGAGTGTTCCCCTAAGAGCCAAATCCTCCTCTGTGGCTCTCGCCAGCAAAGTATCTATCCCCAGAGGGAAGTGTCTTAGACTGATGGGTGTGCCTGCTTTTCGTTGGAAAGCTTGCCCCGGCGCTTCCCGTGAGAAGATTCCTCAGAGGTCAACTCGCGACCATCGTTTGTGACTCCAAGCATTCCTCTTCACATTGAAAGGGTGTCTTTTTGCCTTCTTCCTCTGCCAACACTCTCATGACCAGGTACGCTGCTCTGAATTATTTTTCAGATCCACCAGAGCGCAACCTCCCCCTAGTGCGAGTTACTGGTCTGGGGGTTCCGCGGCCCCCAGTGCTGTAAACCGCCTCCTCCTCGCTCTGCTGCCTCTCGAGGCAGTAAACAAGCACTCCTCTTTGCCGATAGCGACTTCTGAGGAACAAGTGGCACACGTCGCCCTTACCATCAGCGTCACTCCCAGACATGCAGTATTACACCACAAAAGCGTACAGGCCGACCTCGTCTTTTGACTGAGACCGCCAACAGTTGAAGAGGGTCGTAATGTGTAATAGGGAGACATATATCCAGACCATCACACAGGAATTCCAAGCTGCATCAGGATCCACTGCAAGTACTATGACAGTTAGGTGGAATGTGAGACAACTTGGATTTTATGGTTGAGCAGCTGGTCATATGCCACACATCTCGCCGGTAAATGCCAAACGACGCCTCGCTTGGTGTATGGAGCGTAAACATTGGAAGATTGAACTGTGGAAAAATGTTGTGTGGGGTGACGAATCACGGTGGCGATCCGATGGCAGGGTGTGGGAATGGCGAATGCCCGGTGAACGTAATCTGCCAACGTGTGTAGTGCCAACAGTAAAATTCGGAGGCGGTGGTGTGGTCGAGTTTCTCATGGAGGGGGCTTGCACCCGTTGTTGTTTTGTGTGGCATTATCACAGCACAGGCCTACATTGATGTTTTAAGCACCTTCTTGCTTCCCATGGTTGAAGAACAATTCGGGGATGGTGATCGCATGTTTCAACACAATCCAGCACCTGTTCATAATGCAGGGCCTGTGGCGGAATGGTTGCACGACAATAACATCCCTGTAATGGACCGACCTGCACAGAGTCCCGAGCTGAATCCTATAGAACAGCTTTGCGATGTTTTGAAACGCCGACTTCGTGCCAGGCCTTACCGACCGACATCGATACTTCTCTCCAGTACAGCACACCGTGAAGAATGGGCTGCCATTCCCCAAGAAACCTTCCAGCACCAGATGGAACGTATGCCTGCGAGAGTGGAAGCTGTCATCAAGGCTAAGGGTGTGCCAACACCATATTGAATTCCAGCATTACCGATGGAGGGTGCCACGAAATTGTAAGTCGTTTTCAGCCAGGTGTCCGGATACTTTTGATCACGTAGTGTAGATCTTGACATCCTTACCCTATGACGTTTCTCTCAAAAGTGGGTGAACTGTTTATTGACCTCTGTAATTACATCTTTGCGACTTCCGCTGCCATTATTATGATCTCACCTTCGTCTGTGCTCCTGTGGTTGAGACATTTAGGTGGTGTGCTTAAAAGCACTTATGTGGCTGGTAAGTGTCCCAGAGCCAGCGGCGGCCTACCATACATTTAAAAAGCTTAAACTGTACTTATGTGGGACACATTTATTCCCCCTGATTGCTGTGAGCACCGGTATACACTTATTTAAGCAACAATTATTTATTGACACAATATCCTCATTGAAACTTCTAGAATACCACAGCAACAGAAAGTTGCTTGAATCTCATCAGTGTCAACGCCCCCATCATGTCGTGCTGTGTAAAAAAAGTACTTCACCTGAAGACCTACATATGTTTTATTTATGAGTTAATTTCTTGGACATTCGTTCCAATGATGTCAACATTTGATTAGAAATGCTGTAAAATTAGAAGAAACAGGAAATAACTCAGACGAGTCTGTGAATCTCTGTTCAAATTAAAGTCTACAACACAAATATGATACCTTGTAAGACCAAACGACACATGTACAGTAATAGCTGTCAGTGATAAAGAAAAGATTGTAAATTTTTGGTTAAATGAATGAGGCAGAAATCACTTAAACTTAAGCAGTGTGCAAAGCTGGTTTTGTTCTGTAAAATCTGATCATCAATGGTAGAAATGAAAGGACCGTTTACGTGAAGTACGAAATGTGCCCCAAAACGAAACGTTTAAAGGTGTGAAAGAAAAACTTTGCGAGAGATCTAGAGCTGTTTGGAAGAGACAGTGCACCATTACCAAAGAAGATCTACGAGGATGGTCATCTGAAATGCAAGGCTGATGAACATGGCTATCTCCAGGCTTCATCGATCTCGGTAAACAGATTCAGGAACTTAAGCAGGAAAGGAAGTCGCAAAGTTATGAAGTTTACCCCGAGTAAATGCGTAGGGGATGTCATTAATAGGTAATACTATAAAGAAATTCGTAGCTGATGTGAAGACGAAGTTTCTTGTTATCCCATAAAAGCTGCATTTCAAAATTTAGAGCGAAAAATGACAAGAGATGCTTGCAGTCGATGAATGCTATGACACATTTGCGAACAACAATGCCACTCATTCTTATCAGTAGATTATTGTTTCTTCCGTTTTATATCCGTCTTCGGGAAAATCAAGAAAGTTTAGGACTAAAAATTTTGAAAAATGAGTATACTTACGTAGCAAAATCCGGAGAATAGGAGAGAATAATTTTTAATGTTACATTCGAAACGTCATCTTACCATTTCGGAAAATAATTCATTTCTTTTGCTGGCCTCTTGGCCTGGATTGTTAAACTTAATCACTTTTGCCATGTCAGTTTGCATCACCACATTTTATGAATTTGATCCAGTATGCCTGGTACACAGTGCAGTTTGCACAACAACGGCCACGACTATTTCTTATGCCATTCCTGTTCTGTGAAAATAAAACTAGTAATTTCTGTGAAATGTCTGAATGAATGAATTTTTATTTTTACCGGATGTGCCTGGTGTGGTATCACCGTCAAACACCACACTTGCTAGCTGGTAGCCTTTAAATCGGCCGCGGTCCGTTAGTATACGTGGGACCCGCGCGTCGCCACTATCAGTGATTGCAGACCGAGCGCCGCCACACGGCAGGTCTAGTCTAGAGAGGCTCCCTAGCACTCGCCCCAGTTGTACAGCCGACTTTGCTAGCGATGGCTCACTGTCTACATACGCTCTCATTTGCAGAGACCACAGTTTAGCATAGCCTTCAGCTACGTCATTTGCTACGACCTAGCAAGGCGCCGTATTCAGTTACTATGAATGTATTCTGAACAGATAATATTGTGAATCATATATCGTCAAGAGCGACGTTCATCATTAATGGATTTAAGTTAAGTATCAAACTAATTACGTCCGCTTTCTGAATTCTAATTCCTTCTCATGTTCCAGACCTCACGTCAGTATAGTTCTTCCCTCCTCACGCCAGCCTGCGTGAGCTAAAACGCGTGCATTTCGGCCTCCACTAGTAACACGGTGTTGGCTCTTCTGCCAACACAACACCTGGTATAAGCAAAACAATTGTTTTCGTCATCCAAGAGACACATCGAACTTTCGTGTCGACTGCAGCGAATAAACAAGGGACTATCTCATTGTTAGCAAAATATACATTAATCAAAAATTATCATAAGATCTGTGCTACAGGAATTGTTATAGAATATTCAATGTCAACAAATTAAAGTCAAGATTGAGGTGGAAGTCGTCTGTAATATCATACACTGCCTTGATTTTCTTTGTCTGCTTGTCACTGCATGTATAACAGATTATCTGTCGATATGAACTACAAGTTATTAAAAAAAACATTCATTTGAGAGATTTTTGGTATGTTTTAACTGCTTAAAATTAAGGTGTGTGCACTGTGGACATCGTGCTACACGGCACTAAGGTCCCTTTTGTCACGATTGCTTCTTAATCGCATTCACCGATGGGAGCTAGAGCTCTGCAAACCACTGCTATAAGCTGTTCTTTGTAGGGAAAAAGTGTAACTTCAACTTTTTTAAAAAAGTACGTGCAAAGCGCCCTAGCTGCTAAAATTTTGAGATTGCGTTTCTTTCGGTGTATTCTTCCTGCGTGAGAAATTTCAAATTAGGTTTCGAAACGTCGGTGTGGACCATTTCCTTGTTAATGTTGACCGTTGTTCAAATGTTTCAGAATTCTAACTCCGACACACCTGTGCATACATTCGCCCGTGCGTTGTGTGGTCAATAGTGCGGACTGACTCAAAGTGAACTGCGCCATTTTCTCAGTGAACGATGGCGAAAGAAAACCACACTTGACGTTGATAAAACGATCTTAATAACAGTACAAAACTGTGAGCACTGCTTCGTAGTTTCCAAGTAAACAGCTTTAGAATAGAACCGGAAACCCCATAATCTCAAATCTGTGGGGCTCTCTTCTTTCTTTAGAGGAAATGCTCGCCACAGCTTAAACGATTTTACTGTAGTGTGTTTAGTCACGTGTAATACTATCACGAAACGGTTCTTTTAATCAGCTTGTAACACCATAGCTCTAATGCTGTACTGATTTATTTTGCTTTTGTTTCATTTAATGTTACATTGCTGAGCTTCTGTCAATATGTTTGATTGAATAGATAACACAAAATTGTATATTGCTTTCTTTATACAAACTTTGATGTCATGGTTTGGTCCAATGCAAAGTAGTCCCATTTGGAGGGAACAAAACTTACTGTATATAATTGTAATTTTGTGTGAATAATTTTTTGTAGAGATGTCAACATGTGTAAATGTTTTGTTTTATTTAATGCATTTGGTTGCTGTTGCGTAAACTGCTGATCCTCACTTTGGATTCTTAGTTATTCTGTATGTAAAAGTTGTTGTGGTTCCCCTCGGGAACGGAACTGTGTAGCGCGCGCAAATTGTGGCTGGCCTATGTAGAAAAGGTGGAACTGATAGTCAGTCGGGGACGAGCTAAGAATCGGGGACAAGCTATCAAACTGTGCACTGCCATGTAAAGTATGCATATTGTGCTGGTTCCGAGAGAGGCTTTTACTGCTACTTTCCAATGCCTCGGATGGATGGATAAATAGCTGGAACTATTCTGGAATTTGTATCTATCATCGCCACCAAGAAATGACAGAGTCCAGCAATTCTGTCTGCGAATCCACCTACCAACATGCAGTTGCCACCACGTTGCGCAATCACTGTAACGTAATACTATAATGATCTACAGTGAAGGATCAGCTTAATGGATGTGCTAATGTGCTCAAATATAAGGTAATTTATTTCTGAATTTATGTACCTACCTTGATTTTTCTCCTCATCACAACACCTCTCAGGTTCCTCTCCATTTGAACTAAAGTGATTACCGAGTGTCCTTACTGAAAGTGCATTAAAACCCAGTTTTCTAATTAATGCCTCCTGAACATAGTTAAGAGAAAGTTAAAGTTAATGTGGCAAGAGAGTGAGTTAAAGTTAATGATGCTTGCTGAAAATAATTTTCCTAGTAAAACTGCTTATTAATGTGTTGTTGCCAACTTCAAATTAAAAGTTCTTAAGACTGAGGCTTATAAAGTTTTGCTTAGTAAATGATCACATTACTGCCTGTTGTAAATCGCAGAAAGTGAGTCAGTATCTTACATATATGTTAATTTTATGTCTCACGGTAGTAAAAGTGGAAAACTGCATAGTAGGAAATTATATGTTCATGATTACTAAGTCTTTGTTTCTCTTGTGTATTATAAGTGCATATTAACAGTATAACAGGATCCACAGTTTGTCTATTGTATTAATACTGGGTAACAAGTAATGGGAAGACCATTGATTATAAAAACCATAATTTCTTTATTCAAATGATAATGAGAAGCAACCTGTGAGTGGATTCCAATTAACTTTCATTTTAAATAGTAAAGTATTTAACTGAGAGAGACTTCACATATGTACAATTTATGATCCTGGAGTGAATGTTAATAGTAATGATATAAATACCATTCAGTTTCAACAAGGCCTGAAAGTAATAGTGTGTTTGGTATCTGTTATAATTTTACAAATAGTTTGTGCTGCTCCAACTGTTAGTTTCAATCTTACCGTAAACATATGAGTGTGTCAGAGTTCATTGCACTCGCGTGTGGCCAAGTATAGGTTGTTTATTTCTTGAACGAGAATGTTAATCATTCTCTTACCTACTTAGGCTGGCGACCGTTTTCTTTATACGTTAAACAGTACAGATAGGCAAAAATCTTGTTTGTTACTGTTCGAATATTTACGTAATTCTGACTTTCATTTCCGATAAGCCACCTCCGTTAGGTACAACACGGTCAACATAACAAAATTCCTCTCAGAGGGTAACACTGCTTTGCTGCTTTATACCATAATTGCTTTAACAATATAGTTTTATTTCACAACTTGTTTCCGGCTTTAAGGTTATGGTACAGCAGCAGCAGACAGGAGTGTTATAAGCTTACTTTGAAAGAGGGGGACTTAACTTAGGTGTTCCCATAGTCTGACGGGAAAAAAAGAAAAAGAAACAACACGTTCTCCCATCTCCTAGTGCAGCCTCTCGAAGCATTTCAAAATGGCGAGACGCAAAGCCGATAGCATTACAAGGCGGGAGTGGGGAGTCCTCCCCAGGAGGAGATGGCCCCAGCCTCGAGCCGCGGAGGACACGGCAGCCAGCTTCCTCGCTCTCTCGGCAGAGGCGCTTTCGTCGCAGCTAATTCACCCGCAGTGTTTATTCGCCCTGGGAGCCACTGAATATTTACGCGGGGGACGCGGTCCTCTTAATATCCGCTAATTCCTGGCGCCGGCGCGAATCCTAAGCCGCACGTCGGCTTCTGGGCCGCGACAACCGGAGGGACGCTAATGGGGCTCAACCACACCGCCAGAGGCGCCACTGAGCCGCGCTCTTCCACGAGCAACGGCATGTTCCACGGAATAGCGTCGCTGTTCGGGAAAAGAAAATCCTCAGCTTTTCATGTCGTTGTCTCGTCTGCGAGCCGCTCAGAATGACTACTCAAGAGACTAAAATCTAATCGTCACGTATGTGTCAACAGCTCCTCGAATTTACATCAGCTGACGTAAAAAGGGTGTGGTTGTTTGCGCGGACGTGTTGTTGTGTGCGACCCACTGAACTCGTATGCGAGCGACGTGTGATTTGCAGCACCGCTTCACTGCATGTGTGTGGTCGCAAAGCGTGTTGTCCATCCTGAACAGAAGAGTCAAAGGGCGAACGCGATTTCGCCGCAAGTGCAGCCGGCCATCGTTACCATTTGTCCCACAGGTCGCCACGCCTATGCCTACAGCTGCAACAGCTCTCAAATGAAATATAGAGTACTATGCGGTTAATTTTGGAATTCCAGTTGAAAATTGTAATAACATGCAGTGTGTAAGAAAAGAGAGTGTGTTACAGTAACATTAAACTGCCTGAAAATTTAAGTTTCGTGAACTATTGCCACTACTTGTGTGTTCGAAAATTCCAATTATTGCTGCACTGCGAAATGTATTTGATTTTATGTCTCACCCAAAAAAGTAAATTATTGAAAGCAATCCAACAACGATCTTGTTTGTTGTGACCCTGACTTTCATCATTACGTAATCACAGAAGACACAAAAATAGTATAAAATTAACACCATTTAATATAATGCACACAAAAGCAAATAATAACAAATTCTATAAAACACTTTTCATGGAAATATAATTAAGGTGAGCACAAGTCTATTCGATGGTGGCCCGCAACACACAGTTACTCACAATACAACTAAAATAGCTATAAGAGCAAGTGAAGTTTGATGGCACCGTTTGTCATAGGATTGTATTTTTTCGAGGTGAATCCTACGGGTCCTTTTGCCTTTACCATCACTAATAAACGTTCAGTACCAGTTGGAGACTACTTCAACGTACTGAGTATAAATCTGGGTGTCTATGGATTCATTTTGTGGGGTACGGACAGATTACAGAAATATTTAAGAACACATTTTCTGAAAACGGTCCTGCGTAGTTAGCTCGGCAGCCTACAAGCAATATCTTAGACCTTGTAGCTACAAATAGACCCGACCTTATAGACAACGTCAGTATAAAAACTGGCATTAGCGATCATGATGTCATTATGGCAACTATGGTTACGGAAGTTATTAAATCAGTTACGAATGTCAGGAGAGTGTTTCTGCTAGAAAGAGCAGATACGAAATTGTTAGCGTCTAACCTAGACGGTGAAGTGATGTCACTATTTCCAGTAAGACAGACGAAGAGTAATTACGGGCAAGATTAAGCAGATTGTAAACTGTGGTCTGGAGAATTTGTGCCTGGTAAGTGGAATGAGCACAGAAAAAACTCACTCTGGCTTAACAATGAAATTCGGAAGATTCTGAGGAAGCTGAGGCTGTTGGACCTCAGTTCAAAAGAGAACACGCAAAAGGCGACAAACGAAGGTTAGTAGAGATTCCTGCGTCTTCCGAATGTCTATGAGCTAAGCACACAACTACTACCACCGATAAACCTTAGCAAAATATCTGGCAGGGAACCCGAGAAAATTCTGGTCTTATATAAATTCACTAAGCGAGTCTAACACTTCCATTCAGTCCCTTGTTGATGAGTTTAGTGTGGCAGCTGAAGATAGCAAAACGGAAGACCAAGTTTTAAATTTCACGTTCAAATAACACAGGCCAAAAATTTTTTTTCAAAAATTTTTTTTGTCTTTGATAGCTGATCTTTAGAGATTTTTATGAGCTGAATCCAAATGTAGCCTTAGTTTTTTTGTATCGCCCATAGTTTTCGAGCAATATGCTTTTTACTATAGAGTATAAAAATCCTATGCTATACGGTAAACGGGGAAATTAATGAAACGCTTTGTTACAACGTAAGCATGATTTGTGTTTACAGTAAGCGACTTAAAACAATGATACGTGTTAAGAGAGGTTTCACTTGTCAGCTGGAATTGGTTCGTATTTTCTTTCTCTTTTTTCATTGAAGCTTCTTGTGTAGCTTTTTCTACGATGAGTCACTTGCTGAACTTCTCGGTCAAGTGACCAACAGTAGCCCCCATCGTGTTGGTGTTACAGCGGCCTTGGTAGCGTTTCTCCATCACTTTGATGTCCTGGTGAAAACGCTCTCCTTGCTCCTCACTGACATCTCCCATATTGTCTGGGAAGTAATTAAGGTGACTGTTCAAAAAGTGAACTTCCAGGCTCATTAAACACGCTAAAGTTTTAAACTTCTTTAACATTGTAGCTACAATAGAAACATATTCTGGGTCATTTTCACGTCGTAAGAACTTTGTAACGACTTGCTTGAATGATTCCCATCCTTCTTTCTCATTTAAGGTCATTGTGGATTCAAAGTTAACATCAAACCTCAATTTTCTAATGTCAGGTCCGACAAAGACGCCTTCTTTCAGTTTAGCTTCTGAAAGGTGTGGAAACGTTTGGCAGAGATACTTAAAACATGGTCCATCTTTAGGCAAAACCTTTACAAACTGTTTCATTAGGCCTAATTTATATGTAGAGGTGGTAGGAGTACGTTTTTTTGGATCTACAAAGTTTTTGCGTAGAATGTTCTTCTCACCAGGTTTTATATACTCCCTCACAGGCCAGTTCTTTCTGCACCAGTGTTGATCCCTAGCCCTACTGTCCAATTCACGCAAGAAACATGAAAATTTGGTAAAGCTACCTTTCTGACCAAGGAGCATGCTTGTTACTTTTAGACCGCCACACATCACCCAACCATGAGCAGAATAGCCTATTTTATTTAGTACTGTTTCTAGGTTTCCGTAGCTTTCTTTCATATGTACAGAATGTCCAACAGGTATAGATGCATACATGTTAACATTGTGTATTAAAACAGCCTTTAAACTAGATTTGGATGAATCAATAAACAGCCTCCAGTCTTCCTTTTTGTATTCGATACCAAACTCATCAGACCGGGAATGTCTGAGCAGTACACCTTCTTGTTGAAAAAACTTGGAAAATTGCTGCTCTCTCTTTCTATATATGTATATGCTGGTTCCAACTGCCAATAAGTTCTTTTCTTTTAATCTAGAGCCAAGCAATTCACTTTTTTCTTTCGTTAAGCCCAGAACCCTAAACAAATCGTGAAGCTCGGTCTGAGTAAACAATTTGGGCTCTCGACTTTCTGTATAACAATAGAATTCATCATCATCTGGTTCACCTAAATCAGATTGTACATAAGAAAATACTTGTTGGAATAGAATTTAAATCATCTGGTGGTTCAGGAACCAGCAAATCTACACCATGTCCTACTGGTGAGATTGTAGACAGAAGATTAGGGTAACTTATTACCTTGTTGTTTTTCGAATTATGACCAGTAATATCAACACTGCAAAAGTAGCAACCATGGGAATGATTTCTTGGCTCCCTCCATATCACAGGAACAGCAAATCTAAAGGCTTTTTTCTCCTTTTTGGACCATTTTCTCAGATCTTCAAGACACACATAACATACCTTATTCGACGACCAAGATTTATCTTGATCACCAAGTTTAGATACAAAGTACGATAGATGAACCTTTCTCACAAAATTTGTAGTGTTTCTTCGGTGTTCTTTAATCACAAATTCACCACAAATATAACAAAAACTGTCATCAGAGTTTTTACAACCAAGATTAAACATTGTACTGAGCACATGTACAGGAAACGGGAAAGTGAGGTTAGGTTGACAGTAAACAAAACACCATCTGTTAACATAAAAATAGAATCGACCTTTTTTTGCACACAAATGTTTTTCAGTGGTGCTACCAACGTCATCTACATTCATTACACCTCCTTTTTAAATTATTTTACTACCGTCTATAAAAGCTGTTACATTTTTAAAAATCGCTTAATTTAATAAATTTAACTGTAAAATTTGAAGAAATGGTATGTGGTACATTTTTTTAAGTATCATATTTGGATTTCCCACCCTAAAAATAATAAGAATAAGGTATTTTCAGCAAAAAAGTTTTTCCATCGTTGACCTGTGTAACCGCTCACACTGGAGAAACGTGCAAACATAACGTCATTTGACCATCGAACAGACTTCCGTATGCACAACATGGTAATAAGCATTCCTGTCGTAAAGAAACAACTCAAAAATTTGAAACCAAATGAATCACCAGGTCCGGATGGAATCCTAATTCGGTTTTACAAAGAGTCTCCTACGGCACCGACCCCTTGCCTAGCTTGCATTTATCGTGAATCTCTACCCCAGCACCAAGCGCCTAATGGCTGGAAAAAAGCGCAGGTAACGTCGGTATATAAGAAAGGTAAAAGAACGGACCCGCAAAATTACCGACTAATATCCCAAACTTCGGTTTTCCGAGGAATCTTTGAACATGTTTTCAGTTCGGATACATTAAATTTTCCTGAGACTGAGAAGCTTATCTCCACGAATTAGCATGGTTTTAGAAAACATCGCTCTTGTGAAACTCAGCTTGCCCTTTTTTCACATGGAATACTGCGAATTATGGACGAAGAGCAACACAGGGATATCATTTTTAGATTTGCGGAAAGCGTTTGTGATGGTTCCCCATTGCAGGCAGTTAACGAAGGTATGGGCAGAGGGAATAAGCTCACGGGCTTGTGAGTGGCTCGAAGACTTCTTAAATAATAGAACCCAGTATGTTGTCCTTAGACTGTTCAGCAGAGGCAAGGCTATCGCCTGGAATACCGTAGAGATGTGTTATAGGGCTGCTGATTTTTCTGTATACATAAATGATTTGACTGACAGGGTGGGCAGCAATCTGCAGTTGTTTGCTGATGATGCTGTGGTGTACGGTAAGGTTGAGTGACTGTAGCAAGATACAAGACGACTTAGACAAAATTTCCAGTTGGTGCTATGAGTGGCAGCTAGCTCTAAATGTAGAAAACCGTAAGTTATTGCGGATGAGTAGGAAGAACAAACCTGTAATGTTCAGATGAAGTATTGCTAATGTCATGCTTGACACAGTCAAGTCGTTCAAATATCTGTTCGTAACATTGGAAAGCAATATAAAATGGAAAGAGCATGTGACAACTGTTGTAGGGAAAGCGAATGGTCAACTTGGGTTTATTGGGAGAATTTTAGGAAAGTGTGGTTCACCTGTAAGGAGATCTCGTATAGGATTTAGTGCGACCTATTCTTGAGTACTGTTGGAGTATTTGGGATCCGTACCAGGTAGAATAGTAGAAAGACATCGAAGCAATTCAGAGGCAGGCTGCTAGTTTGTTGCTGGTAGGTCTGAACAACACGTGTTACAGAGATGTTTGGGGAACTCAAATGGCAATCCGTGGGGGAAGGCGACGTTCTTTCCGAAAAACGCTATCGAGAAAATTTAAAGAACCAGCATTTGAAGCTGACTGCCAAACGGTTCTATGGCCGCCAAAACACACTGCGCGTACGAACTACGCAGCGGTCAACCACTGTGTAGTGCATTCTGAATGCGGCTCTCCATACGCTCCGATCTGTTATGGAACATTGAAAGATATCACTTGTTATGGAACGTTAAAAATGGAATTTGACCTGTTTGGCGGGGGACGCCACAATGAAAGTTATCCTGGCAGAACTTACTGAATGAGAGTTAACACTTGGGGTGACTATATAAAAGTGGTGATTTGATTGAGAAGGTAAGCAAAATTTAGTTTACTGACAACATTTATTTTCCCATAAACAAAGACAGCCAGAATATGTTAAACTTAACAAAATTATGTTTGAATATTGTAAACAACGAACAAGCGGTTTAAGACCACAATGGACAAGGATCCTGGGTGGCAAAGGTGAGTCAAATACACTGGCCCTAAAAATGTGGATAACGCTCTCGGTGTTAATCTGATGCTGAGCAGACTGACTTGTTCATTCTACATCTACATCTACATCCATACTCCGCAAGCCACCTGATGGTGTGTGGCGGAGGGTACCTTGAGTACCTCTATCGGTTCTCCCTTCTATTCCAGTCTCGTATTGTTCGTGGAAAGAAGGATTGTCGGTATGCTTCTGTGTGGGCTCTAATATCTCTGATTTTATCCTCATGGTCTCTTCGCGAGATATACGTAGGAGGGAGCAATATACTGCTTGACTCTTCGGTGAAGGTATGTTCTCGAAACTTTAACAAAAGCCCGTACCGAGCTACTGAGCGTCTCTCCTGCAGAGTCTTCCACTGGAGTTTATCTATCATCTCCGTAACGCTTTCGCGATAACTAAATGATCCTGTAACGAAGCGCGCTGCTCTCCGTTGGATCTTCTCTATCTCTTCTATCAACCCTATCTGGTACGGATCCCACACTGCTGAGCAGTATTCAAGCAGTGGGCGAACAAGCGTACTGTAACCTACTTCCTTTGTTTTCGGATTGCATTTCCTTAGGATTCTTCCAATGAATCTCAGTCTGCTTTACCGACGATCAAATTTATATGATCATTCCATTTTAAATCACTCCTAATGCGTACTCCCAGATAATTGATGAAATTAACTGCTTCCAGTTGCTGACCTGCTATTTTGTAGCTAAATGATAAGAGATCTATCTTTCTATGTATTCGCAACACATTACACTTGTCTACACTGAGATTCAATTGCTATTCCCTGCACCATGCGTCAATTCGCTGCAGATCCTCCTGCATTTTAGTACAATTTTCCATTGTTACAACCTCTCGAGACATCACTGCATCATCTGCAAAAAGCCTCAGTGAACTTCCGATGTCATCCACAAGGTCATTTATGTACATTGTGAATAGCAACGGTCCTATGACACTCCCCTGCGGCACACCTGAAACCACTCTTACTTCGGAAGACTTCTCTCCATTGAGAATGAAATGCTGCGTTCTGTTATCTAGGAACTCTTCAATCCAATCACACAATTGGTCTGATAATCAATATGCTCTCACTTTGTTCATTAAACGACTGTGGGGAACTGTATCGAACGCCTTGCGGAAGTCAAGAAACAGGGCATCTACCTGTGAACCCGTGTTTATGGCCCTCTGAGTCTCGTGGACGAATAGCGCGAGCTGGGTTTCACACAACCGTCTTTTTCGAAACCCATGCTGATTCCTACAGAGTAGATTTCTAGTCTCCAGAAAAGTCATTATACTCGAACATAAACCGTGTTCCAAAATTCTACAACTGACCGACGTTAAAGATATAGGTCTATAGTTCTGCACATCTGTTCGACGTCCCTTCTTGAAAACGGGGATGACCTGTGCCCTTTTCCAATCCTTTGGAACGTTACGCTCTTCTAGAGACCTACATACAGTACACCGCTGCAAGAAGGGGGGCAAGTTCCTTCGCGTACTCTGTGTAAAATCGAACTGGTATCCCATCATGTCCAGCGACCTTTCCTCTTTTGAGCGATTTTAAATGTTTCTATATCCCTCTGTCGTCTATTTCGATATGTACCATTTTGTCATCTGTGCGACAATCTAGAGAAGGAACTACAGTGCAGTCTTCCTCTGTGAAACAGCTTTGGAAAAAGACATTTAGTATTTCGGCCTTTAGTCTGTCATCGGAAAAAGACATTTAGTATTTCGGCCTTTAGTCTGTCATCCTCTGTTTCAGTACCATTTTGGTCACAGAGTGTCTGGACATTTTGTTTTGATCCACCTACCGCTTTGACATAAGACCAAAATTTCTTAGGATTTTCTGCCAAGTCAGTACACAGAACTTTACTTTCGAATTCATTGAACGCCTCTCGCATAGCCCTCCTCACACTACATTTCGCTTCGCGTAATTTTTGTTTGCCTGCAAGGCTTTGGCTATGTTTATGTTTGCTGTGAAGTTCCGTTTGCTTCCGCAGCAGTTTTCTAACTCGGTTGTTGTACCACGGTGGCTCTTTTCCATCTGTTACGATCTTGCTTGGCACTCTACCTTAGGCTATGTGGGTGCAGCTGAGAGCAAGTGGCGATTGGGGTTTGTACGCCTAGACAAGGCCGGAGCAGCAATACTTTACACTGTTTGCTTCGTGCAGCGATGCAGCTTGCAGCTGGCGAGACGTGTGCGGCGGTGGGGAGGTGTAAGGCAGTACCTGTGAGTCGACCGCGGCCACGGCCACGAAAGTAATGAAAAATCTCACGATCTAGCGATCAGGCAGACGTATCGCAATTTACTCTCTACCAGAGCCCTGAAATCACGGTAGATTTCAGTGTGTGACACACACGTTCGCTGGTTGTACCAAGGACCAATTCGGCTCACTTATACGGCAGAGTGCACAAGGATGCCAAACGTCGAGACTGGTAAACCAAAACGAATAAGTGTGCTCTCGGCAAACGAGTAGTCCGAGACGTTCGAAGCCACACTGTCGGTACAGTGAGAACTTCACAACAGGCTCCCCAGTCTAACTACTCACAACTTAAGTCAGTCTTAGGTCAGGTACCAAGTACTAACCACACGTGCCAGATCTTCGACCAGAAGTTGCTTCCAGATCAAAGTCCAGAACCAGAGTGCCTCGCATCTCTCCAGATAAATAAAAATTCCCGTTTTTCCGCACAGTACACGAACGACAACGCTTTCCATTCCGTTTAAGCCAACCACAGAGCTTTAGAGGCGCTAAGTTTCCCCTCATATATATCAGCACAAACTCACGACCAACCAGCGCATGAGTTAAGAGACCTGAATCTCTGGAAATAAAAGAAACCGCCAATTACTGACTTTTTTTAAGTTTTAGAGGTGGGAGAAGGTATTTTTCTCTGAAGTCGCCTCGCTTCCCACAGCAACAAGCGAACAGATACAATCTTACAGATCTTTATCTTAATTGCCTGTGCCTTTGAGCAAGTTAGTCCTAACTATAAGGTGTAATAAAGATTCTATCTCTAAACGTTTCCCAGACGCCAGCGTTTCCTTTACGACCAAGGCGGCCGATGGAAGTGGATCACAGGCACCTTTGCTGTTTTGGTGAATACGAAAACTTGTAAATTTTTATTAGGTGTGGCGCAGTTCACAATGTCCGGTTTAGAACCCCAGTTTGTAGACGCGTCCCTTCAGTCTGTCGCCTGCCAGCCCAGCCTTCGGCTGGTGCCGGTGCAGGTAAAGCGGACATTGTCCTGTTGGAAACCCGTCTCGACTGGGGGGGTGCTCTGTCTGCCACTATGCGGCCGTGGGACTGTCCAGCAAGAGTTACTGAGGGATGGCTCGCCGCCTCTTGCTTTCAACTTCCAAACATGCCGTTTATACGAGCTAAGAACCATAAAAATACCTCATGCTTTTAGCTCCATCAACGCCCGCTCAGGTTGTTAATTTTCTGGGATCTCGCACAAGCTGCGTAACGTTGTAACAAAATCCTTATGAAAAGTAGGTGAGGGAGCAACTTGTCCTCTCTCAACATGCTGTTTCTCGATTTCAACTAGTGGGGGATAACGGTGTCCAGGATATTGAACGCGTCTTTCGCCATTGTTACGACAATTAGAAACCAATATCATTTTGATTTTTATGCAGTTTTTGGCATCAGGAGATTAAAAACCGAGTCTTCCCATCCGATGTGGTACGACATTGTCCTGGTGGATGGGCTTACCAAAGTAACAGTGCCAGAACACAGCTGACAGACGAACTTGTGCAGTCAAGCACATTGAGCCGCACGGATGGTGTAATGTACAACTTAAACTGTAGCCACCGTATTGCGATTCGTCTATCATTTACACACGCGCCTAAAGCGTGGACCGCTAACACCATACGAAACACACCCGAAATTCGAGAAGCGCGTGCTCATGGCACATGAGTCTTAGCGTCGACATGCGCCAAATGCGTGAACTGCTAACATCATACGAAACTCATCCGAAAATCGAGACGCAGATGCTCTATGGCACGATCTACCGCCCAGACACCGCGAAAACATAAAGTGATGTACATCCGTCCCTCAGACAGTGTACAAGAAACCACGGAAAGTAAACAGAAACAATTTCACCCACCATGGTGATAATTGTGAAGGCTCTTCTACGAGAATGCTATGGACAGAGTACGACGCTCAATTGGAAATCGGACAACGATCGTGAGGCCCAAAGAAATAGTAACAGTACTCAGTTGTTTGGAGTACTCAGTACTGCAACGTACCTCGTTTGGTATGCCACAAAAAAAAAATGCTAACTGGTGTTGAGATATAATTGGCTACGGAATTTTAATTCAATCTGACACTTGCCAGTAAATGTTGGCGTGAAGATGTCACAAATACGCAATTCATTTTACCACGTTCAACAAGGACTCATGCTGAAAACTTATGGAAATGACAAACAAACAAAAAACACTGAAATAGAACAAATGAAAAATTACGACAAGCAACACAATATCCATTTTAAATTACATTAAACAGTCCATCCCTTTAGACTATTTACATACTGCACCTTCTCTCATCTATAAATCTACTATGTACACTTATTGTACGAATGGTTTGACATGACAGACATGGTGGATGCCAAGAGATTTCCTTGATTTCGAGGTCTCTAGCTCCAGAGCATTCAAGTGAGCGATTCTCCGGACACGGGCAGGTCCATAACATATGGGATGGACTTGGTGGCACAGCTGTTTCTGTTTGTTAGATACACGGAAACTTCTAACGAGCACTTTTTGCCGATTTCGGTACACTCTCTCGCGTGCTTTTCTATCCCAACTCTATTTCCGTTTCTCTCTTGCCTCACGCAACATCCTCAGCGCAAGGTCAGCAACTCGTCGGTGTTTTTATCGCGTTCGAGGGGGAAAATTTACAACTTCACGGATGAGATCTGTGGGTTGCCTGTTCTTGAGATCTGTTATTGGTGCTATTTTGGTGAAACCGTGTGGCAACTCGTTCATCACGTCCTGGAAGTCACGTAGCAAAATATCCCATGTGGCGTGTCGTTTCGCGCAGTAGATATGACAAAGATTTCCCAGACTTTTCATCACTGTCTCTGCTGGCGTCGATTGTGGCTGTCGTATGGAAGCGAATATGGGTTTGTTTCCGTGTTCTGCAACATCTCTTTCAACTTCTCTGACCGGAACTGAGGTCCATTGTCGGAGATGATCCTGTCGACATGGTCGACTTGCGTGAGGAAATCCTTGCAAAATGTTCTACACACTGACTGCGCAGTTGCTTTCTTGAGCGGGGTTAAAGTGATGTACTTGGATGTCACTCTACTACCACAAGGATGTAGCAGTACCCTCTATTTGTTCGCACGAGCGGGCCCATTAAATTTTTTGCTGCAAGATGCTTCAACTTTGATGGGATATAGATGTGCGATGCCACAGTGACGCGCTTTGACTTCTGACACGCTTTGCAGATAGCTAAAACCCTCCTGATTCTCCTGTCCTTGTTCTTGAAGTAGCACAGTGTGCGCAGTTTTAAGTATCATTTCCTGGCTCCAAAATGTGCGTAGCTTAGGTGCGTGTACCAGATGATCTTGCACACCAGTTCATCTGGAATGCAAACGCTCCAGGGCGCTCCTTCACCCTCAGTTCGGAAGAACAGAATCCCTTTTCGCACTAAGTAAAACTGCCTCAGTTTTGATTCCCTCTTATCTTGCACTCTCTGTTTTAGAGGAAGTAGACCTGGATCCTCGTCTTGTTCCTTGCTGATGTCCTTGAGGCTTGAAGTTACATAATTCTCAAATGCAACATTCTTCATGTAGAACAAGCTGGTGTTCGTCTTCCAGTTGGTTAACCTCACTTGTTTCTAGCCCCAAAGGTGAAAGTGACAGCGCATCCGCAATGATGTCCTCCTTCCCTGGTATGTGTGTAATCGAAAAGTCATACCCCTGGAGCAAGAGTGCCCATCTGGTTAGACGTTTGTTTCGGAGTTTCGCTGTGATTAGGAATTCCAAGGCTTTGTGGTCGGTGTATACTCTTGTTTTTCTCCCATAGAAGAAAAAAACGAAATTTCTCGATGCCGAAAACAACCGCCAAAGCTTCTAATTCAGTAACCGAATAATTTATTTCACTCTTGCTGAGGACTCGGCTTCCAAAAGCAATGGTTTTGTGCACCATGATTTTCCCCTTGCTGATATCGTTGGAAAATCACTACAGCAATCCCAGAGAAGGAGCTGTCTGACGCCATGCAAAAGTCCTCCTCCAGGCTGGGGTGCGAAAGAATTGGCAAATTAATCAGCACGGTTTTGAGGCCTTGGAATTAATCTTCCACCATATCGTCCCATTCCCACGGCGTATTTTTTTCTGTGAGCTGGCATAGCCGCGGTATCGCTAATTTCTTCATATGGACGAATAGTTTATAGAAATTTGCGATGCCATGGAAGCTACATAGTTGTTTCTTGGTTGTCGGCGTTGCATATTTCGCAATTGGCCTATTTTGACCGGGTCTGGTGTTATTCCTTCGGCGGTAATGATATGTCCGAGGAATTTCACTCGTGAGGTTCATATGCATGACTTCGTGATGTTGGCGGTTACGCCCCATTGTTTAAAGGCCTGTAGGATTTCTCTGAGGACCGCACTGTGTCCTCTCCACGTTGGTTCCGCTATCAAGAGGTCGTCAACGTAGGTGGTAATTCTTTGCTGAATGGAATCGTTTAAGATGCTAACAAGTCCTCTGATGAAGGCAGATGAAGACATGTTTAGTCCGGATGGTAGACACTTAAATCGATAGCATTTCCCGAATGTAAGGAACGCCGTGTATTTCCTGCAATCTGGGTGGTGCATAATTTGCCAGCAACTGGACCGCAAGTCAAGAGATGAAAAAACCGTAACACCATGGAAATTTTGCAGGAGTTCCTCCAGCTTTTACAGACGATCTGTCTCTGTTTCAATGATTGTATTGATTTGGCGCAAATCCAGCACCAAGCGGATCGAGCCGTCAGCCTTCTCTATCGCTGTGAGTGCGTTGTTGTTCGTGGAGTTTGTTGGTTCAGTGATATCTTCGTCGTGCATCCTCTTGATCTCGAGATAAATCTTCTGTCTGTAGGCGTGTGGGATTTGGTAGGGAGGCACGAAGAATTTAGTATGTTCCCGCACCCGAAACGCATTGCTCCGGTTTTCGGTAGAAAGACATCCGTGTTTTCCTTTAATATTCCTTCAAGCTCTTCTATTTCCTGCGTCGGGATGCTTAATAAATTCCCTAGCATGTGATCAATAGCATCGCGCACCTCTCCTCGAATTTGCTCAATATCTTGAGTGTTGCGGCTACACTCATGGTGCCACGATTGAATTTTCTCTTTCCTTCTTTTCTCTGCGTAGTTTAGATTGAGGCATTCGGCAGGGATTTGCGCACGTATTGCGTGGTCTGCGAAGGAAATCTTCATGGCGCCGTCTTTATGTAGAGTCAGTGCTCCTCGCGCTATGTCCTATACGGCCTGTTGTTGATTTAGAAAATCCATGCCGAATATTATCTCAATTGCCAAAGAAGGGGCGACCACAAAGTACGCTTCTAAGGTATGCTCTTGGCAGCTGTACGTCAGCCTGGTTTGTAACTGCACTTCTGTATGCTTCCCTCTCAGAGCGCCAGTGATTCTGGTTTTCTTAAACGTGAGTGCCGGTCAAGAATGATTCGCAGTGCATATCTCGTATGCCGAATCCGATATCGCCGTCACTTGGCCTCCACTGTCTACATTCCCGGTTAGATTGAGCTTGCCGACCGTGATGTGAATGATGGGATGCAAGTACGGTTGTGTCATGATCTCATTTTCTTCCCGTAGCAGTTCCCTTCCATATTCATACTTTAACAGGTTAATAACGATCGTTCCGATAGTTCATGCTTTCTGTATGTCTGTATACATGTACGCCTCTTGGACGGTTCACAGGACACGCAGTAGACCCGAGTTAGCGTTCGACTGTGGATCCGCCGCATGTTATATCCGGACCGGTGTTGAGATGGGGATCCACAATATGCAGTGCACGGGATAGGGTTCGGACGTGGATCCGTCACGCGCAACGTAGGAAGCGGTCTTAGGACGCAGATCCACAATATATCACATGCGAGTTAGCGCTCGGGTGTGGATCTGGCGCGGGCTATACATACGGAGCTCTGTTCGGAGACGGATCCACCACGCGCCACATCTGCGATGGGGCTCGCGGGTGGACCAACTACGCGTTACGTCCAGACACGTATTATATGTTGCTGGTGTTAGGACAGCAACCAGCCACAAATTTACTTTGAGTTCCTTTATTCAAAGGGCACCGTTACCGGTTTCGAATCGTTGTGATTCATCCTCAGACGGTTTACACGCTTTCTTTATGACATGTTGTGTGTTTTTTACAGATTAATTTACCTAAAATATAAATAATACATAATTATAAACACGCCACACACATTATATTTTAAGAAAATTAATCTGTAAAAAACACACAACATGTCATAAAGAAAGCGTGTAAACCGTCCGAGGATGAATCACAACGATTCGAAACCGGTAACGGTGCCCTTTGAATAAAGGAACTCAAAGTAAATTTGTGACTGGTTGCTGTCCTAACACCACAACATTTGTCTTCAAACAACAGCACGGTCTCCATCATCTCATCATATGACAAAATTGCACGTATTATATGTTCGAAGTTTGGTCCACCAGCGGATGGGACCGGGTCCCGAGAACCGTCCACGAGGCGCACATATACAGAGACATACAGAAAGCACAGCAAACACTCTCCGAATGTGGAGGTGAGTGGATGCACTCGAGTGCAGTGCTATATTACGCCTCCCGATCAGTGAGTTTGGGCTGGGTGTTGGCAGCTGTGCTACATTTACAAGCAATTGTAGAACGAGATGTTATGTCACGATCGCATGGATAGATCTAAAATCGATAGAATTGCGAAAAATGACGAGGGAATAGGTATAAATTGACCGAATACAGACCCAAATGCGATGAAATTGAGGAAGTACTTTGCTATCTTCTGGTTCCCGCCGAACAATTTGTATATGGGACCGAGTATGCCCCAACAGGAGGAATCCGGGAAAACGTGGACGTCTAAACGCAGGAAATAAGGGAGGCCGTCAATTTTTTCCCATTGAGGCAGCTCTATACTATATGTCTATTGAGGTACCAGTGATACACGCGAGTTGCCTACTGTATTTGATGCTTTTTGGGATGACAGAGAACTATTCATTTCTAAGCTTACTTCCATCTGCGTTAAAGGATAACCGAGAGTGGACCGGGTGATCGATTGAGATGGAGTTGTAACGAGGTACGATTTAATGGCTGACAGATTCATTCTAGAGAAGGATAAGTTGATGGAGGTCAATTTTTTTTTCAAATGTTCTGTCCGGATGCATCAGTCACGTGACATAGCCCGCGTTATACTCGTATACAGCTACGTGTTCCGTATGTGGTTTAAAGCACTGCCTACTTGCGATCGTTAACGGTAAAACTGTCCGTCATCAGAGGACTTCCATATCATGTGTGAAGAAACTTGACACGCTCCTCTAAACGAGTTTTGATTTATGCGATCGTCCCTGTCGCATCTTGTGTGTGTAAAATCGAGACTTCAGCGTTATAATTAAGTTATCGGTATGAGCTTGTGAAGCGCTACAATCCCCGTGTACGCATTTGCCAGACATATGTTGTGTTTACAGAGTTAGTGGCGGAATGACTTTTAATTTTCACATGTCGGACGATGCTATCCGTTTATCTGTTTCCTTGTAGGATGTATCCACCGCTACCAACTATCATTTCATACAGGCCTGATGCAGGCATCGTATAATTTCTGAACTGTGATCGGATGTGAACAGTGGACACTATACGTCTCTGCAAAGCTATATTGTGCTCGTATGATGCAAAGTAAATGTTTTATAGAAGTAGTTTTTTCGTTTTACGATTCGATAAGATAGTTCAGCGTAGAGAAACTGTGAAGAAGGATGTATGTCTGATAGGTCGTAAAGGTAATCGATATAACATTATAGCCCGTTTTTAAGGGCAGAACGTTGTAGTCTTAGCTATGCGTGTGTTTATGTTCCCTCTCTCTTACCAATACCTTCCACGTACAAATCCTAGACTCTAGAACAATAATTTAGAGTTGAGAATGCTCTGTGACTTCCATACGCAGAGAGATGGATCGTAAATTAAGTACTATGCTCGAGGTCTTAGAAATGTGTAGAGCACTGTCTTGTATGATCATTTAAGTGTTCGAGAATTAACTGTGAATGGGCGTGCTGAGTAGTCATCTATTCATGTTCGCAATGATACTCGCAAAGTAGAGAATGGATGGTTTAGCTATGATAGTGAAACTGAGTGAACATGTTGTCACATGATTGGACGGTGTTGAAGTTAGTTTAAAATTGTTCGCGCTATCAAGTTTCATGTTTATTATTAGAGTACAAGGATGGTGTTTCTTCCATCGCATCCCTGCATTGGTTAGCAGAGCACGTTCGAGTTGGGGAAAAAGTTTTCGTGGATGGACGGCAACTTCCGGGGGTTGCTAGCAGCGAAACAGTGATCGCGAACATGAGTTCAGCATGAGGAAGGAGTGGAAATGGAACAAGGAGCCATCATCTATTCCGTCGCTGTGGCATATGAGTTTAAATGTAGATGTCGTCAGTCACTTTCGGACGGTAGTTTGGAAACTCTCCACAAGGCTGCCAAACTCTTCTAGTTTCCTTATGTTGTAACTGTGTTTTATTTAAAATTGATCGATTCTTATGCTATCCGCCGTAAGTATATTACTTACACCTTGTGAGGTCCAGTTTTCTGTGAGACGTCGTGGATCAGAGCGTCTTAATGCCAGTTTAGAATCTGGCATAGATATCGAAGTTGTGGCGGAAAACGAAATCTTTGGCAGTGTTCAAAAGCGTGTTAGAAAATAGTTTGAATCAGGACCAGAGGGAGCGTCTCATACGATAATACGCTTATAGGTGACGAAACTTTAAAGTGGTCTATGCGGTGTCCCTATATTTAATAGAATCGCTAGGAATGCTTCGATGGCAGCAAGCTACGCTATTCTGGGGACATATTGTGAAATCTCTTTCTTCGCACTGGGGGCCGACCGCAGCTATGTGTCACTGCACCCGCATCGGTGCCTTGGTGACTTCTAATTCGTATGAGCTTTTATAGTGCATAATTTTACTATGTTGGGAGGGTAGAGAATAACGATGATAGCACGTTGGGCTGATTGATTTGAATGGACGTGGATCTGCAGTGCTTGTATCTAGTTTGGGGGAGTACCACTATGCGTGCATTTCCACCGATTAGTCAAAACACGGTCCTGTTGCAGTAAATCAGCTCGATCTGTTTCTACAGGGATTGCAGAAGGTGTTGGATATGTCTTTCTCCGACTTCTGTTCAGTTCGGACTTAAATAGGAATGAGCAGTTGTGGAAAGCTGTAGAAATGGGTGCGACTGCAAGATGTGTAGGGTGTGATTAAAACCAGGTTGTAATTTTACTGTAGCAGACATATTCGAGGAAGGTGAGTCGTTTAGAGATATGAGAGTGCGTAAAATATGATTGACTTGTCGGTGCGAGCCTATGCAAGTATGTGTTTGAATGGACGTAATTTCTAACATATAGCGTAAAGTTAGAGATCTGAGAAGTTAGTGTATATTTTCCTTCTTACGACCTCAATCAGCACGTCGTCTACTACTTCTGTCTTTCATCGCCTATAACTCGGTGGATTCAGTGATTTTTTCCCTAGGCTGCATCGCTGGCTGATAATACCTATTCCTACGATCGCGGTCATGGTATTTGTCTGGAAAACAGCACCTCATTCAGAGGTAATGTCATACCTCGATTCGTAAAGCGGTTATAGGTTTTAACATGGATACTTAGGTGCACCTGTTGAACGAAAAGCGCTTGTGAGAGTAACATGCAGTAGTAGTTGGGATCGGGATTTTTTCTTTAACATGTGATCGATTACGTCTATGACACGGTGGTATGACTCGCAGGAAGAATGTAACAGACATGCACACCCATCGTTGATTTTCTGTCAGTATTATTTGGTGTCGTATGCATCCAGTTATTGAGGAGGTAATATTATACTTAGTATTAGTGCTGGGTGTGTGATATGTTCGCATTTGAGCATCAGGTTTATAAAGTATATCTGTTTGTGTAAAGGAAATGTCTATGTGCCGTTGTAGGGAGGGTATGGATTTGACTTGGAGTACTGTGATAGCGAAGGGAAGAGTATGTCCAGTGGTAAGGAAGGTAAAGGTATTTCCAGAGCCACAGCAGTCAACAGAGTGTATTTCCGATACTTCGCTCATTGCTGAATACCATTCAGTTGAGACCTCGACCGTAAGATTTAACTGTAAGTATAATGATAGATGAAATATGTGACGGGTTTTCTAGAATGTGTTCGTGTATGCAAAGTCTTTGGTGGTATTGATTCGCATTCCCATGTTAATGGTAGCAGTCTTCAGAATGCAGAGGCCTGTTGGAGTGTAGGAATGTATCGTAGGTAACTTTACCATCTTCTAGACGACCGAATAGCGAACTAAATATGTCCTGGGTGGCTTTCGTGATCAAGTGTAACTTTGAGAAGATGGTGCGTTATTCCCTTCCATGTAAATTGTTCGGTCGACTGCTTCTGCATATTTGGTGCCTTTATTTAGTTGAGGGAGTATCGATTGTGGTGTGTTGGACACACGTTTGCCTGTTCTCTAGACGTGGGAAAGACCCTAGTTGGTTTGTAAACAATACTGATCATCTGGAATCTGTTACATCACTGACTTCGGTATTCGAGAGTGCAAATATGATTTTACTCTATTTGTTTCTAGTTAGTCAATGGTTTACAGCACGCTGCACCTCGCTAAAGTTTGGTGCTTGTGGAGAAATAATTTACAGTCTATATCTTGTGCGTTATGTTGCGTTAGCGATCGGGAAGCTACTGCTGTATGCTTGATATCGAGAAGTACGGCAAAAATTGTATAATATTACGGGGAAAATATCGTTGTTCTTTTAATCGACGAGTCTGGAGATGTCTGTAGAAATGCGAGCAAGAAAGCGGAAACAGTAACGCGTTTATGCTGGGGGGAAACGAGCCTGTCTTTCACATCAGTTCTGAGAGAGTGACTTCAGTTCGCTAAAGGGATGATTTGGTATGGTGGGGTATATGAACTGCATGTTTACTAGATCCAGATAGAACTCGGTGATGTATTCCCTGGTTGGAGATCGGTTTGATGGTCCAGTATTCTTGCGAGTATCGTTTGATTTTGATGACCTGTAGACAACTTTGCGATGTTTAGTTCTCGGTGCAAAATGGTGATCAGTGTAAAATAGTTTATTACCACTGAGTGTAGCGTCTGTAGAAAGAAATAACAGGTTGGGGGTGTATAGATTGAGGGAACTGTCGGTGCAGTTTAGCAATCTCTGCAGAATAATGACAGAAAGCCCCAGAAAGAAAATGCTCGATTGATTGTGGTGGGATATAGGAGTGGTGAGAACATTTGCGTATGTTGAGAGCAAGAAGGCTCTCACGTTACGTCTGGGAGGAAGACAGGATTAGGCGATATTTTGGTAAACAGGTTCTTTTAGGGCAGGAATTTTGGCGCATACAAGCTGAGACAACAAGAAAACCAGCGTTAACTATTTCTGGGGTCTATGGAATTTAGTTAAGTTAGACTTGGTTATTATTTTAGATAGCAATGTCACTTGAGTAAAAGATTGATAACGTTGCTAGATGTGTTTCCGATGGTATGTAGCTATGCGCGGTGAAGCGTGAGTCAAACGTGACGTATAGTCTGTTAGAATCGCTAAGGAGAAAGCAGGTTCTGCTATTGTGGAACGGAATTCTGCAGCGTCTTCGCCGGACCGCAGTTAGAGTGAGGGTAGCGAGGAACGCCAAATGCACACGGCTCTGCTTGGAGTGCATGCTCTGTAAATAAGCCCCCGGTCATTAACGGCGCCTACATACAACTTTGGCCTGCGTTCGGCTGCAGCTCGCGGTTGCGCTCCTGCCCGATCACGTCAGCACGTGTGTGTAGGTGAACACGAACTTGGATAAGAATTTCTCAGCATCGCAAAACCGTGCGATTAGTAGACGAAAGGACGTGCCTCTCCAATGGGAACCGAAAACATTTGATAGCAAGGTCATAGGTCAACCGATTCCTCCACAGGAAAACACATCTGATATATTCTATACGACACTGGTGACGGCATGTGCGTCACATGACAGGAATATGTTGTCGACCCACCTAACTTGTACACTTGGCGAATGGGTAAAAAGATTCTTCTACCTTGCCCGAATTAGGTTTTCTTGTGGATGTGATAATCACTCCTAAAAAAGTGATGAAAACACAAGAGTTTGTCACATAAACTGAAAATAAAAAATTAAACTTTTTACTCGAGGGAAGACTTGAACCTATTTTTTTTTTATCAAGGTGAGTTTTGAACTCACGACCCTTCAGGCAACAATTTTTTTTTTCAAAATGAAGTTTCTCAAAGCCAAACTCAAATTTCTTTTTCCTTTAAGAACAAATTATGAGGAATAAATAAGGAAAAGTTTTTTTTTCAAAAGAAAACAAAGACGCCAATTGTACTGGTTTTTCCTTCCAGTAAACAAAAATGTGTCTCCTCCGTCTTGTTGGCGAAGAAGCAATCTTTTGGAACAAAAAAAGTTTCTCAAAGCCAAAATCAAATTTCTTTTTCCTTCAAGAACAAACTGCGAGGAATAAATAAGGAAAAGCTTTCTAAGTCATTGTGCGACTTGTAGTTAAAGTCCAGTTCTTACAGGAGCTCTTGAAGTGTATCCGCCTACAGTATGCCAGCTCGTCCAAACGTGTCTTCTCCGGGCGTAGGCGTGGGTTCTGGGTAGCAGATCTATTCAGGTCGGTTCGTTTGATACAGTTTTCAGCTTCTCAGGGCTTGGACGTTCCAGCTACTAGGTGGCTCATCGAAAGTGCTCCGTAAGAAATTGGAAAAATATTGTTTATAGCGTGGGTTGCGAATCAGGACGCAGTGTCGTTCGTTGAGATAAGTCCAATATCCTAGCGTAGATTTGTCGCCAGAAGTAAAAAGATAGCGGATCGTGTGGCCACAGATCCAATTCACAGAGTTAGTTTTGGCGGAGGGGTAGAAAGTCTTATCGGGGTACAAAAGCATGTGGACGTCGATCTGAGCCGGTGTCTGGCGAGTAAGAAACGCCAAAATTCGCCGCGCAAGTGTCCAGACGTCTAGCGCTGTGCCACAGTGGAACCGGTGGACATCCGTGTCATCCACTTCACAGTGGGTGCAGAGGGATGAATCGGCGAGATGGATGCGGTGCAGACGATCTCGGTTAACTTGTTTGCCATTCACGGTGATATACCACGCTGATTGTATGTCTGATTCGAGAAGACGCGCGTGGATCGCCTTCCATATGTGTCGCCACACATACTGTGGATACTTATGTTCGATGGGGTTGGACGGGCGGCACTGTTGTAACAATTCGGAGACTGTTTTCGTGTGGGACAAACGTGTAAGTGGTAAGGACCGGTAGATATAACTGAACTCCAGGAAATATCGTTGGATGTAATAAAAGGGGGTTGGAATGGTCGATACCAGGACTGGGGCGGACAAGGAGGCCGGTGCAAAGTTGTGAAGCAGGAGGCTAGTAAGGCTCTGCGGGCAACGATGCCAAAGTTTTAGTTGGGAGCTGACGTATAGTGCCTTGACACGAGTCGGCACGTGGATGAGTCCCACCCCGCCACGATCTCGTGGCAGTGCAAGGGATTCATACTGCACCTTGAATAACATCCCCGAGCTGACGAAGGAGCCGAAAGCCATCAACAGTCGTCGCGCCAGGAGATTTGGGACTGGTAGTACTTGAGCCACGTGTGGTATACGGGAAGCATGATACACGTTCACGTATTGCGCGCGTTGGATAACGTCGAGAGCTCGTAGCCGGTGATCTGCGAGATTTGCTCTGATTGTCTGTAGCAAGCGTCTACCATTGATAGTCGCTGAGCGGCGCAGGTCTGCTGTGAAATCAAGTCCAAGACACCGTATGGTGGCGGCGACACTAAGGGGGGCAGCGCATCTCTCCGGCAAGCCAATGAGCAGGACCTTGGATTTTGACACGTTGAGGCAGCTCCCCGACGCTTCGCCGTAAGTCGCCACCCATGTCAGTGCTGCTCGTACTTCATCTTCACTGCGCAGATATAGTACTATGTCGTCTGCGTAGGCTGTACAACAAAAACGGTGTCCTTGCACAGCCATGCCTTCCAAACGTTGGCGCATGCCCTGGAGCAGGGGTTCCAAGGCGAAAGCATACAAAATCGTGGAAAGAGGGCATCCTTGTCGTACAGATCGTGCGATTACCAGGGACGGTGTAAGACGACCATTGTACATGATTTTAGAGGTTGCACTACTCAACAGGCGCATAATCACCGTTACAATACCGCCAGGAAAACCCATATGCTGAAGAACTGTCCGTAAATAGAAGTGGTCAACACGGTCGAAAGCCTGTCTAAAGTCCAGGGAAGCCAGGGCGCCAGGGAGACGCTGATGATGCGCTAATGCTATCATGTCTCTGTAACGGCAAAGGGCCGTACGGATGTTGTTGTCGCCGCCTAGGGAAGTCTGGTCGCAGGATGTGACGTAACGTGCGACCTTCTTGAGTCGCGATGCCAGTAGCCGCGTGAATATTTTCATGTCGCTGTTGAGCAAAGTAATTGGTCGATAGTCCTGGACCCTCGATAACCCGCGCGGTTTATGTACGGGGATAATAATTCCTTCTAGAAAGGCGCTCGGGACCACTGTCATCGGTGACATCAGCTCTTGTGCGATTGCCGTCCACGTGGAAGCCAACAAATAGCGAAAACTTTTATAAAATTCGATGGGGATACCGTCAGGTCCTGGAGATCTGTTATCGGAACCCGCCTTGATAGCGTCTACCACTTCATCGGTGGTTACGTCGTCTTGGAGGTCATGCACTGCATCCTCTGGAAGAGTGTTCGTAGTAAGCTGAGCGACTTGTGTGATCAGGGCTGCAGAATGCGGTACGGCTGCGTATAGCCCGGCAAAATGAGTATGGAGAGCACGACCGATGCTTTGTTGGGTGTCGTGCCGGCGCCGTTCCACATCAGTGAGGACTTGGATCAGAGCTCGTTGTCGTCGTTGTCTTTCCTGAAGGAGGTGGTACATCGACGGACGTTCTTGAGGGATTCGATTAGAAGCTCGAGAACGGACTACAGTGCCTTCCAAGTTACGCCGCATGATCAAGGAGATCTGCGCCTTCGTGCGACGGACCATCGACTGCCGGGCTGGCGAAAAAGGCATCGTCGTACAGTCACGTAGAATGGTGTAGTAGAAGTGTAGAGTATTAGTTTGCCACGCCTTTAATTCCTTCCCATAACTCATCAGAGTCTTCCTGAGGGTCGGCTTTGCACAGGAGAGCCACCATGATAAGGTGGAGTCATAGGCTTCTCGACGATGGTGGCAGCGTGCCCACGCTTCTTCGACCATACGGCGACAGTCTGAGGAGGTCAGGTGAGCAACATTGAGTTTCCACAGACCACGACTATGCCACACTTGCTGTCTGGCGAGAGTGACGTCACAGAGGTACGCATCATGGTCTGAAAAGGCCAAGGGCCAGACTTCCGCATGACGTGTGCCATCAGCAAGGGAGCGGTTAACGTAGATGCGATCTATGCGGCTTGACGAGTGAGAGGTGTAGAATGTATAGCCCGGTTGAATTCCGTGCAGCTTCTTCCATGTGTCAACAAGTCGGAGACGGTCGATGACCACTGAGAGAGATGCACAAGGGGAATGTCGCGGGCCGGCCGCTGGTGGCCGAGCGGTTCTGGCGCTACAGTCTGGAACCGCGCGACCGCTACGGTCGCAGGTTCGAATCCTGTCTCGGGCATGGATGTGTGTGTTGTCCTTAGGTTAGTTAGGTTTAAGTAGTTCTAAGTTCTAGGGGACTTATGACCTCAGCAGTTGAGTCCCATAGTGCTCAGAGCCATTTTGAATGTCGCGGTAGTTGGTCCGCGGGCTCTTGCGTCGAGTTAAAATCCCCACCGAGTACCAAATCGTCCTGCGGACCGGTGAAGAGGGGCGTGACGCTTTCGGCAAAAAAAGTTTGTTGGTCATGACGGCGGCCAGTGCCGGACGGAGCGTAGATATTAATAATACGCACGCCGAACAGTGTGAGGGCCATACCTCGCGCAGTGGGGAGGTAGATGACGTCCTCTGCAGGGAGTCCGTCGCGTAGCAGGATGGCGACGCCGCTACCGGTATCGGATGCGGGGGAAACATGGGCGTTGTATACGGTGGGAACTAGGAAGTCAGCCACAAACAACTCTTGTAAGAGTGCTATATCCACATCCGCAGAGTATAGAGTGTCTCTGAACATGGCCAGTTTATGGGGGGCACGAATGGTGGCAAGATTCATCGTGGCGATACCATATTGCTGTGTGCGGCCATCCTCAGTATTTGCAGAACGTGCGGTAGAAGTAGCCGGCAGGTGGAGACCCGCCGGTGGTCCCGCAGTGGTGATAATTACTGGCGGGGCGCCAGCCCCAGTGTCGCCGAGGTGGACTCCTGTGCAGACACGCTGGCAGTCTGTTCCGCTTCTTCGTCAACGTCATCGGCCCAGGAAGCTGACGACGTGGACATGTGACGGTCACGTACTTCCGGAACGGGTGTTGTGGATTCCGCAACATGAGTGGCAGGGGGACCGCCGTCATCATTCGTTGACAACGGCGAGGACACGTCCCTGGCTGGGAGAGTAAGCGTCACAGGAGGGGCGCCTGTTGCTGCCACATCGCGTGACTGGACGCAATGTGGGAGATCACCGTCAGACATCAGGTCGACATCTCCTGGGGCCGTCTGAGAAAGGGCGTCATCGGAAGGCGTTCGTCGTCGTTTCCTGTGTTTGCGAGGCGACCGCTGTTTTCTGATGTGGCCTTCTGAATCAGAATGTGGTCGCCCGTCATCTGACGCCGAACCTGTCTGGACAAAGGCAGACGTCGGCACGACACCGAGGTCGACGTCCACGGTTCCAACAGGAACATCGGTTTCGGTCTGCAACCCGGACGGTCCTGAAGCGAGCACTGGAGGTGACGCCGTGCTTGTGTCGTCGGCGCGTTGAGCTGCGGCGGGTGGCGTTGACGATGCTGTTGGCGCAATCGGGAGTGGCACGACGGGGTCCTGTGCAACCTTGGCGTAGGTGATGGGGAAGGACGTGACCGTCGAAGCCTGGGTCTCTTCACGTAACGGCGTCTGTATTAAACGGCGGTGTAAGCATTCGGAACGTACATGTCCCTCCTGGCCACATCCTGCGCACGTTCGTGGCTGTCCATCATACATGACGATGGCCCTTACACCGCCAATCAGCAGGTACGATGGGACATGTTTCGTCAGCTCAATTTTTATTTGCCGGACGCCATTTAATACGGGGTAGGTGGTAAATGTTTGCCACTTCTCCGCGACGTGACCCAAGACGGTGCCATATGGTTGGAAAGCGGCAATGACCACATCCTGGGGCACCTCGAACGGGAGCTCAAACACCCGTAATGTCCGGAGACCGAATCCAGCATGGGCGACCGTCACAGCACCCATATGTCCATCAGAGTGTTTAAATGTCAGTCCGGTAGCATGACGGTGAATTATGTCATTGCAAATTTCCTCCGTCGACATCTTGATGTAGACAACACTTCCAGTGATGGAAAAATGTATGCCTATTACGTCCTGGGAGTTCAAACGTAGATCCTCACGTATGAACTGTTCGACTTCGAATGCTCTGGGTCTTGGATGTTCGGCCTGAAACGCTACTTTGATCGTTGCACGGCGGTACGAGTGCGCCATGGTGTACGTTAGTACTGGACTCGATAGACACAAACACCGCGACGCGGAAGTAAACACCGCCGAGAGCGGAGCGACGGACGGCGCGCGGAGCAGCTCCGCACGCTAGCACGGCTGCGAGCCGACTGAACCTAGGACCTCTCGCTCCATAGCTACTCTCGCTAACCACGGGACCACGGCGCTCCTCGACTCCGATTGACCTTGACGTTACCTATCTTCCCATGGACTACTCAGTTTGTATAATTTGCTTATTTTTTCACAGTTCCACACAACTTCTTCCTGTTTTCTCAATTGATCTGTGTTCAGTTTCTCAAGGCCTATCCACTGTGCCAACTTATAACTAAATCTGAGGGGAGTGCGATGGGAAGGTTCCCTTGTGAGTACTAGACCTCATGGAGAAGACACTGTTTGCCACCATCATGGTTAACTGTACTTGTGTCAGCAGCTGGTGTCACAGAGGCGTCCTTTGGCGGCGACGAAATGTACTAAGACTGTTGGGGTCTGGAGCTCGTGATGAAGCCACTAGGTGGCGCTATCTTAGATTACGGTACTTGCGTCATCACCTGATGTCACTACAGCGTCCTCTACCAGCATCGATATGAACTAAGACAGCTGGGTTGTAGACTCAGTGGCGAATACACTGGGTGGTGGTGCTACCTCTAATTGTTTAAATAAGGAGTGGTGTATGATTTAGACAGTTGACGATTACGAAGGAGAGTGTTTTAGATGGATTATTCTTTTGACAATTTAGGAGTTACAATGAAATGAACACTCTTAGCTGCTTACAGGCGTTGACATACGTCAACGGGGACAGATGAAAATGTGTGCCGCGACCGGGACTCGAACCTGGGATCTCCTGCTAACATGGCAGACGCTCTCTCCATCTGAGCCACCAAGGACATACAGGATAGCGCGACTGCAGGCACGCCTGGCACGCCTCCCGCGAAACCCACATTCCAAATGTATTGTCCCGCACTACATTCGTAGTACCCCCGCCCATTATACTCATTACTCGCGGCGCGTTGCCGATTCCCGTAAGAGTTTGGGCACTGTTTGTGCATTCGCAACAGAAGATGGTCAAGTGGTCGGTGAGCCTTAACTATATATATACTCAGATGGATAGAGCATCTGCCATGTAAGCAGGAGATCCCAGGTTCGAGTCCCGGTCGGGGCACACATTTTCATCTGTCTCCGTTGACGTATGTCAACGCCTGTAAGCAGCAAAGGGTGTTAATTGTAATTTCATTCTAGCGAGTTTCATGGTCAAAGATGGTATCTGTTCTTTTGGACATGTGTGGTGTCACCGCCGGACACCACACTTGCTAGGTGGTAGCCTTTAAATCGGCCGCGGTCCGTTAGTATACGTCGGACCCGCGTGTCTCCACTATCAGAGATTGCAGACCGAGCGCCGCCACACGGCAGGTCTAGAGAGACTTCCTAGCACTCGCCCCAGTTGTACAACCGACTTTGCTAGCGATGGTTCACTGACAAAATACGCTCTCATTTGCCGAGACATTAGTTAGCATAGCCTTCAGCTACGTCATTTGCTACGACCTAGCAAGGCGCCATGTTCCGTTACTATTGATATTGTACATAATGTACAGACAAGAGCTACGTTCAACATTAATGGAGTAAAGTTAAGTATTCCACCAGTTACCTCCTTTTTTCCTGAAGTCTAAATTCCTTGTCCTGTTCCAGACCTCACGCCAGCCTGCGTGAGCTCAAACGCGTGCCTTTCAGCTTCCTCTAAAATTCGTGGGTTGGCTCTCCTGCCAATCCACAACATTTTGGTGACGAGGCAACACTGCGTTCTTAACTATACTGCCCTGATTTACTTGTGTAATGGCTTCGCCACCATCTCCAGATGTACTGTCCGAATTTTATCGCTTACAGAATCAGCAGACGCAGGCCTTACTGGATGCCCTTGGACAGCTCGTCCAGGGTCAACGTGAGATGCAAAACGATGCGGCAGTCGCCGCTCCACCGCTAACGCAGCCACAACACGCATTGCACCAACTTTTCGACCTTTTGATGCTGCACTGGAAAGCTGGACGTAGTGGTCACGCCAATTTGGATACCATCTCGCCGCCTACAGAATTCAAGGTAATGAGTGGCAGCCTTTTCTCCTTTCCTCCATTGGGGTGACCACGTACCGTGTGATAGTCAAATTATTTCCCCGACGCGACGTAACAACTCTGTCCTACGACGAAATTTTGTGTGCATTAGATGCATATTTCAAAGAATCAGTCAGTGTAGTTCAAAATGGTTCAAATGGCTCTGAGCACTATGGGACTCAACTGCTGAGGTCATTAGTCCCCTAGAACTTAGAACTAGTTAAACCTAACTAACCTAAGGACATCACAAACATCCATGCCCGAGGCAGGATTCGAACCTGCGACCGTAGCGGTCTTGCGTTTCCAGACTGCAGCGCCTTTAACCGCACGGCCACTTCGGCCGGCAGTCAATGTAGTTGCCAAACGGTATACCTTCTTTTGTACAAAACGTACGGCAGGTCAGACTAATCTGGAGTGGGTTGCAACCTTGCAAGGCCTTACTAGGGATTGTGCTTTTGAGTGTCAATGTGGACTACCTTATTCAGATACTATGGTACGTGATGCAATTGCACAGAACGTATCTGATGTTCGTATAAGGGAACAGATTTTGAAACTCGTCGATCCCTCCCTTCAACAAGTGATGGACGTATTGGATCAGCAGGACACATTTGACTTTGCTCAGGAATCATTTGCAACTTCACCAGCCGTGTGTCACGTTAACCGGCCCGCCGGGCGAGCTGCACGGAGCAGTAAACAGCCCTCGTGCCCGGCCGCGCAGCTGCCACCAGGCTTTCAGCCACGTGTGCCGCGCAGGCAAGCAAATGCAGTGCTAAAATCATGCCCGAGGTGTGCTACTAGACATTCACGTGAGAACTGCCTGTCACGCCAGGCTATTTGCTTTTTCTGTAATAAAAAAGGACATGTTCAGAGTGTTTGTCAGAAAAAGCTCAGATCGGACACTCACAACCATTCCAGGCCCTTTGCTTCGCGCCGGAATCAGAATCGAACCAAGGATGCTCCGGCTCGTGAAACTTCGCCCATGGAAATTCATGTAGTTCATTCCACTCCGCCCAGTGCCACTCTCTCTAACAGTGACTGTGTTCGTCCCACAAATAGTGTGCGTCGACATCGCCGGAAATCCCGTCCAGTCGCAAGTGATTTTGTACCAGTGTCAGTTCACGTTGCACGAGACAGTCGCTCTTGTCGTCAACAGGACAAATTTTTTGTCGACTTGGACATTAACGGCAAAGTGATACCATTCCAGCTCGATACTGGAGCTGCGTTTTCACTGATCAATCAAGACACGTACAAACAGCTGAGCACACCTCCGTTGCGTGCCGCAAATGTTAAGCTAACTACATATTCAGGTCACGGGCTCCCTGTGTTAGGACAGTGCAGCCTTCTTGCAACATACAAGGGACAAACAAAACTTGTGTCATTGTACGTCCTTCGTTCTTCTTCTGCAGTGAACTTGTTTGGTTTCGATTTATTTCAGTTGTTGTCTATAGTAAATCAGGTCCTATCAGTGAACCAGACTGTGCCTTCAGCCAGTGTTTCTCGTCTATGTGAAGAATTTGCAGACATTTTTGCACCGGGCCTTGGTTGCGCTAAGAACTATAAAGCACATTTGGAACTGCAAGTAAACGCGCAACCGAAATTTTTCAGAGCCCGCAATGTTCCCCACGCATTGCGTGATGAGGTCGCAAAAATATTACACGATTTGGAATCACAAGGTGTGATTGAACGTGTGCAGGCTTCTCTCTGGGCATCACCCTTAGTAATTTTGCCAAAACCTTCGGGAAAATTAAGACTTTGTGTGGACTTCAAGGCAACAGTGAATCCACAACTAGTGACTGCAACTTTTCCTTTACCTCGCCCGGAAGATCTTTTTGACAAACTGCGCCCGGGTAAATATTTTTCGAAGTTGGACCTATCAGATGCGTACTTGCAAATACCGGTGGATGAAGACTTCCAGCGCGTTTTAGTGGTTAACACGCATCTTTGTTTGTACCGATTCAAACGACTGCCATTCGGGTGTGCATCCACCCCTGCATTGTTTCAGCAATATCTACAAACTGTTTGTGCGTCGGTCCCTACTGCAGCAAACTATCTGGACGATATTGTGATCTCCGGAACGACGGAAGAAGAACATTTAGCCAATCTCAGAACATTATTTCAGGTCTTGCGACAAAATGGTCTTCGCTTGCGGAAGGACAAATGTGTGTTTTTTGCTCGTGACTTACGCTACCTGGGACATGTACTCAATGCCCAAGGCATACATCCCAGTCCCGAGCACCTCCGTGCCATACAAGACTTGCCTTCGCCGCAGAATTTGAAGCAGCTACAGAGTGTGCTGGGAAAAATCAACTATTACCATAAATATGTGCCCCACGCCTCTTCCATTTCAGCTCCGCTTCCTCGCTTACGCCGTAAAGGTGTTCCGTTCGTCTGGACGACGGAATGCGAACGCGCCTATCGCCAGTTGAAATCGGCGTTGCTTTCCACTTCTTGCCTTACGCCATTCGATCCCCAGAAGCCCCTTTTGTTGATGGTGGATGCATCGGATTTCGGGATCGGTGCTGTGCTTGCGCACAAAGATGGATCGCATGATCGCCCTTTTGCCTTTGCGTCCAAATTGCTCTCGTCTACGCAAAGAAATTATTCACACATCGAGAAAGAAGCATTGGCTCTCGTATTTGGTGTTACAAAGTTTCATGATTTCTTGTATGGTCGTCACTTTACCATCATCACAGACCACAAACCTTTGACATCGCTTTTTCATCCGACCAAGCCTGTACCTCCACGTACAGCGCAGAAATTCATGCGGTGGTCTATTTTCCTCTCCCAGTACCGCTACGATATCTTGTATCGGTCCACTGCTAAGCACTGAAACGCCGATGCGTTTTCCCGTTTGCCTGTTGCTGAGGATAGAGCATTCGATTCCTCCGAACTTGCTTGCATGTTCATTGATTCGGAAACCGATGACGTGGTCGAATCGTTTCCGATTGATTTTCGTCGTGTAGCTACCGCCACAGCTGCTGACCGCCGGCCGCGGTGGTCTAGCGGTTCTAGGCGCTCAGTCCGGAGCCGCGCGACTGCTACGGTCGCAGGTTCGAATCATGCCTCGGGCATGGATGTGTGTGATATCGTTAGGTTGGTTAGGTTTAAGTAGTTCTAAGTTCTAGGGGACTGATGACCATAGATGTTAAGTCCCATAGTGCTCAGAGCCATTTGAACCATTTGAAGGTGCCGACCCAGTCCTTGCTACCGTTCTGCGTTTTGTTGCTACGCAATGGCTTTTGTTAAAGTCACGGATCGGGGATCCGTTGGTTCGCCGATTTTTTTGCTCACAAGGAGAGACTTTTTGTTCGACGTGGTGTTTTGCTGTTGCGTTCTGATAATGATCAGTCCAGGGTCGTGGTCCCAAGTTCGTTACAGTCCTCTGTCTTACGGCTTCTCCACCAAGGACATTGGGGTATAGTGAGAACGAAACAACTTGCTCGTCAGCACTGTACTTGGTTCGGAATCGATACTGCGATTACGAATATGTGCTCTTCTTGCATGGCTTGTGCCGAACAACAATCCGCACCACCGCGGAAATTCTTTGCATGACCAAAAGCCACTTCCCCTTGGCAACGCTTACACATCGATTTTGCTGGTCGATTCTGGAATGCTCGATGGTTGGTTCTGGTTGATTCATTCAGTAATTTTCCTTTTGTTGACCGGATGTCTTCCACGACGTCATCTGCCACCATCCAAGCGTTATCTACTATCTTTTGCATTGAAGGTCTTCCACAGACTATTGTTTCCGACAATGGCCCACAATTCATGTCCGCAGACTTTAAGTCATTCTGCAGGGCCAATGGTATTCAACATCTGACGTTCGCGCCGTTTTCGCCACAGTCAAACGGTGCCGCTGAACGATTGGTCCGGACTTTCAAGTCACAGATGTTGAAGTTGAAAGAGTCGCATTCTCGGGAGGACGCGTTATTACTCTTTTAGTCCTCGTATCGCTCTCTGCCCCGAGATGGTCGCTCGCCGGCTGAGTTGCGTCACGGTCGCCCTCATGGCACATTGATGTCTTTGCTACATCCGCCGCATCAGGTTCCTGTGCAGCGGCAGACACCTGCTTTTGCCCCAGGCGACGTTGTCTGCTACCGCCACTATCGCGGTTCGTTGGCTCGCAGGGCGCATTCTTCGCTGCCTCGGCCGCGCTATGTATCTGGTTTTGGGGGCCTCTGGTGAGGTGCGTCGGCATCTCAATCAGCTGCGCCTCTGTCGTCGCACGGGATCTGCCGCTCCCCGTCTGCTTTCAGCGACGGTGCCGTCCGGTCAGCGCCCTGGGGACCCATCTACTGGCTCGCCTCATTCCCAGGTGTTACCGACGATGCCTTCCATTTTGCCCCATGGCGACGCGCCGCCGCCGCCGCCGCCGCCGCCGCCGCCGCCGCCTGTTCTCCCGCCGGCGCCGCCCGCAGTGGACGCGTCACTGCAACCACCGGGCGCCTCCCTGGGTCACGCGCCGCCGATCGCTTCCCGTGACCAGTTGTCCTCCGACATGGAACTCTTGCCCGCTCCGGACCATACGTCGTCTTCGCCCGTCGGGTGCCCCGGCCCGATGGAGGTCGACCCTTCTGCCCCTCCTGTCTCTCTACGGGCGCATACACCGCATGTTGGTGTGCACCCTGGAGTAGGTTTTCAGGCGTTTCCTAGCTCCCCCGGTCCGAATGGCAGCATGCGGGTGGCACAGCCTCGCCTGTTAGGCTCCCCACCTCGTCGTATACGTCAACATGGGGTCCTCCCCACGGCGGGCGGAAACCTTATGCCACAACCGTGCGCCGATTTGCGGGGGAGGAATGTGGTGTCACCGCCGGACACCACACTTGCTAGGTGGTAGCCTTTAAATCGGCCGCGGTCCGTTAGTATACGTCGGACCCGCGTGTCTCCACTATCAGAGATTGCAGACCGAGCGCCGCCACACGGCAGGTCTAGAGAGACTTCCTAGCACTCGCCCCAGTTGTACAACCGACTTTGCTAGCGATGGTTCACTGACAAAATACGCTCTCATTTGCCGAGACATTAGTTAGCATAGCCTTCAGCTACGTCATTTGCTACGACCTAGCAAGGCGCCATGTTCCGTTACTATTGATATTGTAAATAATGTACAGACAAGAGCTACGTTCAACATTAATGGATTAAAGTTAAGTATTCCACCAGTTACCTCCTTTTTTTCTGAGGTCTAAATTCCTTGTCCTGTTCCAGACCTCACGCCAGCCTGCGTGAGCTTAAACGCGTGCCTTTCGGCTTCCTCTAAAATTCGTGGGTTGGCTCTCCTGCCAATCCACAACACTTAGTATATAATTTAGGAGCTGTTTGGCTATCTGGACGTAAATGTATTCCATTATTTACGAGTGGTTTGCATGTCTGCAGGCTGTACAATGGGTTATTTTTGACGGTTTACAATTAGCAAGCGTGTGTGTAGAGCCTTATACACGAGTTATGTAGGAGAAGTTTGCAGGTCTGTATGCTGTGGAGCATGTCAGAGCATGTGTTCTGTGATGCATATACTCCATCCCTAAATAAATTGCCCCCAAATAAATAAAGTACATTCCTTCCTCTCTCCATCAACCTAGTGCGGGCTGAGTCCTTTTACCAGCAACCCCTACGAAGAAGTTACGCCCAGGAGGCTTAGGTTCGTGGTGGTGAGCTTCGTTTGCAACAATTTTCTTAGGTTGGTAGGGAAAGCCTAAGTGACGTTTCTTTACTGCCAGAATTCAAACTCAGTGGCGGTTCCTAGGAAGAGGTGGCGGCCTGGTCGTTGAAAAGTAGTTGAAACTAGGTAGTTGAAAGCATAGTGAACCCCTATTCTTATCTATATGAAAAGTAGTTGAAACTAGGCAGGTGAAAGTGTAGCAAACGCCTTTTCTTACCTATATGAAGGTCTACCACACCTAAGTGGGAAAATGTGAAAGTTGTGATTTGTTCATTGAATATCGATGTGGTACATCAAAATTGAAATGGAATTAAGTACTTGGGTAATTCATACGTTAGATGTGTAATGTGGGTGTTAGAATATTTACGAAAGACTATGTTTCATGCATGTATGGAGGGAACTCTCAGACGCTCGCAGGCCTGTGACGTCAGGAGATGACTCAAGATCACCAGCTTTCTCTTTTGGGCCGCATCACGGTGGCACGCTCTGCTGGCGACGATATGAACTAAGCCAGTCGCAGTCCATATCCATGGACGAACACATCTGCTCGAAACTGGTTAAATAATAAAGACATGTCCCTTTTTCTCGCCATTTTTCTTGGTGTGATGCATTATCCTGTTAGAATTTGAACTTCTCGCCATTTTTCTTGGGGAGGGGTGTTATGTTAGTGGATGTAGGCCAATTGTCCCATTCCCATCTTCCCGCCAAAATTCAAACATCCCGCCAAATCCGCCATCTTGAATGATGTCCTACGCTGTTGCGAAGTCTACACGACGCCATATTGGATGCCATCATCGCCGCCATCTTGGATACATCTGGCAAAATGGAATGAGGGGCGATATCACCCTTATTCCACTACTGCTGAGTACCCACCATGGTCTGCACAACTTACACTTCTTGATTTCTACCTATATGGCACCTTCAAGAATGAAGTACATCGACAGAAGCCAGCTGCAATGAATGAGATACGAGAAACCATCGAGGCGTCTTCTGCGGTTATCATACCGGCAACGCTGACAGCCGTAGTTCAGGAAACAGTTCAGCGGCATTGACGTTATTTGGCTTCTAATGGAGGTCACTTTGAACACATACAACAACCTTACCCCCGCGCAAGAACTGTAACGGTTTGTCATTTTGTTCCATTAATATTGGCTAGCAGACAGTATATATATCAACAAGGCACAGGGCCAATCGTTTTGTGTTGCAAATACTAACATCTCAGGCAGCGCTGGGTAGTGCAGCTAATTGGATATACATGGAAAATTACAAGTTTTACAGGTACTTTACGATGAGAGTACATTTCTAATAAAGATAAAATTCTTTCTGTAAACTTTTCATAAGAATGGGTGGAAATACTTATAAAAGCACAGATTTTGAACGTTACTAGTTTTCGGATTTACAAAATATTAAATTAACATATAATGGGTCTGTTGAAGAGTTTATGGTTACTCTTATTTACCATATTACCAAATTTATGACATGCTTCAAATCGTGCACCTCATGCCTTAAACTGTCGTGCCATTCATCCTTAAACCATACTAATTATCGTTATTCTAGTACAAGAACAGGAAATCTGCACAGTATGGTGTGTCTTTCTCTGTTTTCTCCTCGCATTTTATCCATCATCAGTCTTACGACATTTCCACCGGTCATTGTAGTCCCATGAAACATTCTTTGGCCTTACGCCCCACTTGCATGTCACTCGAATCTGTAGAATCACTGTTATCCACACCTGTGTAACAAAATATTTACTTAGTCAGTCTTATATTACCTTTCCTAACTGGTCCACTCTCGTAGTGCTGGTGTTTCGTGCTTCGTCAACATGATTTTGAATTCCTTCTTGCAATTTCGTTCCTGATGTATCTCTTTGTCGTGTCCATGCTGTCTTTGTATTACTCCTCATTCTCTCGTGGTGGCGCCATAATACTATACAAACATAAAGTTTACTAGGGCGAGTGGCCCCTTACTTAAATTAACGTGCCATGCATGTGAATTGTGGCTGTCGGCTGCTGAGCGTCGATCTCTCCACTGTGCGCCTCACGTATCTCCGTTTCAGTTTAATCCTCGCGATCGCCATCGTCCCCCACCTTCTGCGCTCCTTAAACAAAAATACAGGACTAAATGTCCGAACTTCATCCTAGTACGGGTGCAGGTATTCTAGGCCGAACACCCTAAATACAAACATCATTACCCAATATATGTAGTCCTGATGACCTCAGAGTGGATAAAACACATATTTACATTCCTGAAAACCCCTCATCCAAATGTTTCAATGGCGTTGACTACGATAACTGTTTTTGGCATCTAAGGTCTAGTAGTAATCAAAACGTCCTCCGTCCCGAGGCCGAAACCTGACCACTGCTTAAATTTTGAATAAAAATCATCAGCAATGGTAGCCGAGGACTTCTGGAGTAATTAATCACTCTCATTTCGCCAACGGCCATGTCACAGAGGGCGGAGGAGCGGACACAGGTTCAGGGCACTCTCTTGCCCTTGGGGTGAGAAACTGCCCCTAAAAGGCGTAACAATCACCAATGATAAACGGCATGAGGATGCTGAAGGCAATGGAAACCACTGTATTAAAGACACATGATGAGTGTCCACAGGACATGAGGCTTGAAAAAGTATCATGGTGATCTCTCCATTGGCAAAAGTTTCCTGACTAGTCACGTATTCGGAAACCCAGGAGGGGTCAGTGAAGGAGGAACTAAGCATGACAGAAAGATCGAGTAACCAAGGAAAGGATAAAGTTCTACCAGTCAGGGAGTGGAATGTCAGAAGTTTTAAAGTGGTTGGGAAGGTAGAAAACCTAAAAAGAGAAATGCCAAGGCTCATCTAGATATAGGGTGGAGGCGGGAGTCAGAGAAGTGGAAATAAGACAAGGATTTTTGTCAGATGAGTATAGGGTAATATCAACAGCAGCAGAAAATGGTACAACAGGAGTAGGATTCTTTATGAATAAGAAGGTAGCGCAGAAAGTGAGTTATTGTGAACAATTTAGTGACAGGGATGTTCTCATCAGAATCGGCAACAAACCAACACCGACAACAATAGTTCAGGTATACACGCCGACGTCGCACAATGGACTATTAGACCCGAAATCCTGGCCAAAATCCAAAAAGTTGAAATTTTCCCAACAATTCTAACAAATATAGGCTATTTTCTGTTAGCTGGCGAACTAGTGGTCTAAAAACCAAATTTTAAGGGCCTGAAGCGTTTCTGGAAGGTCCTAGCTTCAGTTGTTGTAGTGCTTTTCCTGGCCGTTGGCGCATTTATCCATTACGTTATTAGCTTCAATCTAATTTTTTGTGACCACACTAAACGATTAATTGAAACTGAAACCGTACTAAATGTTAAGTAATTGTACTTGCTTGTATTTAAAATATGGATTACTCCAGTTAGCCGGCCGAGGTGGCCGTGCGGCTCTAGGCGCTCCAGTCCGGAGCCGCGTTGCTGCTACGGTCGCAGGTTCGAATCCTGCCTCGGGCATGGGTGTGTGTGATGTCCTTAGGTTATTTAGGTTTAAGTAGTTCTACGTTCTAGGGGACTGATGACCACAGCAGTTGAGTCCCATAGTGCTCAGAGCCAACTCCAGTTATTTAAATTTATTTCCTAATATCAACAATTGAAGTTTTACTAAACTATTTTTTATTTCGTCTGTTATTTTCTATAGCAATTTTGGACATGTGCCTAGCATTGCCCAGCCAATTCTGAAATGTTGTCATGATTGGTACAGTCTTGAGAGACAGGTACAAAAATAAAAATTCCCCGAAATCCCTTACGAACTTATATGATTTTTAAATAATATACTGTTTATGCGGGGTTTCTCGAGAAATTCAAGGAATTGTGTGTTTTACGAATTGAAACGCCCTTAGAATTAAATATGTAACTTTAATGGCTCAGTTTAGCTTTCAAAACATCAATAATATACATTTGGTAGACTTGTTAATTGTTAATTATCAATTATGTAAGGAAAGAAGTAGAAAATGAAGTATTTCACACAACCATGAAACAATTAACATGAAAAAATTAAAAAACACTAAGATAAGGGATATAATGAAACTGTTGGTGTACAAAATTGAAGTGTCCATATTTACAATCCTCATTGCCGCCATCTAGAGGACGCAAGCCAAAACTTTTTATTCTCAGCCGCCATTACATGACTGTTGTCTGCGCTGTTGTAGCTGTCACGGACCGGCATTTTTGTTGTGAATGTTTTATCTGTTAATTGTGAGTGTGAACTTCGGTAATTTGCAGTTTCCTTATTGTTATTATCACGTTCATGTTATATCGTGTCGTTTCTATTCTTTTCATGTTGTGGAATGACATAAGTTTCATTTCCGGTAATATGATTTCGAGTTTCGTTTCACAGTCCATTTATTTTAGGTATGGGATACAAAAGAATAAAAATTTGTTTCAAGATGTTCTCTAACTGGTAAACCAATAGTAGGTCTTTTCGTTTTAAAATTTCCGGTGCTATTATTAAAATGTTTTAATTTTCAGGCACTACCTATGTTGGATAAAATATATAAATTTACTGCCTAATTTCAGGTCACTTTCCTTTCAAATTTCAACCACATGAAATGAAAAAAGAATTTACTAGAGGTGCTTTGTATGAAATGATTAAGTTCTCGTCTGCTAGATCAATCGATGAGAAGTTGAAGAAAATGGAAGATAGAGTCGCTGAAGTAACAAGAAGCCCAAATTCTGAGAGACTCTCGTTAAGAACTCTGCTGAGTCATTTAAAATTTGAATTTAAGGGAAGATGGATCTTAGCAAAGAACTACAGAAGAGATTCTTAGAGAAAAATCATGTTTGGTTAGCTGTGAATGTGAAGGTACTGACATATTTTTTTCAAATCCCCAGGAAGTCCACAAGAAGATGTCAGCAAATCAAGTGGAAGGAGCAAGCGGAGGAAAACTGAGGATCTAAGGCAACCTTCTTGTCATGGAGAGTTGACATTCGCTGCCACTATGAGTCAGAGAGCTGCTGGAAGCCCTGACGTGGTCCACATGGTTAAAAAATTACTGAGACTCCAACAAGGGTGACAAAACTGAAGAGAAAGATTTCAATGTCTGAAGAAGACAACCAAATTTACCCCTGAAGAAGCACTGGTCATTTTTATTAATGCAGAACTTGTGGTGTCACCGCTAGACACCACATTTGCTAGGTGGTAGCTTTAAATCGGCCGCGGTCCATTAGTACATGTCGGACCCGCGTGTCGCCACTGTGTGATCGCAGACCGAGCGCCACCACATGGCAGGTCTAGAGAGACGTACGAGCACTCGTCCCAGTTGTACGACGACATTGCTAGCGACTACACGTACGAAGCCTTTCTCTCAATTGCCGAGAGACAGTTAGAATAGCCTTCAGCTAAGTTAATGGCTACGACCTAGCAAGGCGCCATTTGTACCATTGCATGTATTTCAAGATAGTCTCACTTGTCATCAAGAATGCTGTATACCAAAGGACGATATAAAAGTTAAGTGTTCTAGTAGCTACGTTCTTTTCTTTATCACATTCATTACGAATCCTGTTTCAGACCTCACTCCATCCTTCGTGAGTTAGCGCGTGGCAAGTCTGCCGACACTACAGAACTAACCAGGAAGCAGCATGAAATAATACAGAGTACAAACAAAGCTATATACCCTTGCTACTCGTTGGTCAAAAACGCGAAAAGACAATGTTATCCAACAGAAGGCTCAATTAACGTCACTGAAACTTTAGCTGAAATTAAATTGCAAGGATTATCAGATAATACTGTATTGAGATTGTTCAATTATTTAGAGGAAACCATATAAGGCTTAAATTTAAACAAATGACAGCTTCGAACCAATATCGAAATGGGGTTGTGATGGCTCTCAGCAGCCACAATATAAGCAGAAATTTCAGAACATCAGTGACTGTGATCCAAATATTTTCCAGAGCTCATGTGTATCTGTTTACGTAGTTGCTAACAGTAATGAAACTAAGAGAACCATGTGGCCAAATCCAAACCCATACTCCACAAAATTCTGTCGGCCAGTACGCAACCGTTTCGTACATGAAACATCTGATGTTACAAAGGAGGAGCTTCAGTACATTGAGCAGTCAATCAACGTGTTGAATGAACCAGAAATGCCAACTGCTGCAGGAGTTTTATGAATTAAACACACAATGTTGCTGACAATGGTTGATGGAGAAGTGCGGAATGCTGGTACAAGCACGGCATCAGCAATGAGATATTGTGTTTCGTCAAAAGATTTCCATAAATTAGAGAAAAGCGTTCCAAAAAACCCTGACACACTGAAGTTTGGTCTGTCAGTTCTGCACACACGTATTCGATTTTTTGAGTCAGTACTGCACCTATCATACAAAATCCCAATTCGGAGATGGCAGGCAGTGGGTGAAGAAGAAAAACGAATGTAAACGACACAAAGAAAAAAATTCAAAGAATGTTCAGGGAAGAAATAGGACTACTTGTTGACGTTCCAATGCCGGGGTTTAGAAATACAAATAACGGGAAAACGGCCAGACGCTTTTTTTCTGATCTGGAACTGCTTCAGAAATAACTGGAGTTGATATAAGATTGATTAAAAGGTTGAAAGTAATATTGGAAGCAGTTTGCAGTGGGCATCATGTTGATGCAGAAATGTTTCAAGCATAAGCTTATGAAACATCAAGACTGTATGTGGAACTTTACAGTTGGCACTCCGTGATGTATAAAGTTTGGATATAAGGGGCGCCTGTAATTAAAGAAGCTATTGTACCAATTGGTCAATTGTCAGAAGAAGCAGCTGAGACCAGACGCAAACATTTTAGACTTTATCGCAGAAATTTCTCCAGAAAGGCCAACAAAGAGATTTTCAACAGAGATGTCTGGTGCAGGTTTCTTCTTAGAAGCGATCCTGTATCAGCAGCCCAAGAAAAAGAAAAATGAAAAGGAATATCCTTTATAGCAGTGATACAATGGAACTTCTTCTTCCAGAGACGTCAGATATTGGTTGTTCAGAAGAAATCCAAGACGAAAGTGGCAAGGAAGGTGAATTTGAAGATGAGTGCGAAGAGCTGACTTGTGAAGAATCTACTGACTTGATATCTAAATGTATTAAAACGTTTACTGATTTCCACAATTGAATGAAGTTTTATCCATTTTTATGTTTTTTAAAAAAATTTTAAAACCTTTTCAAAGAAACAACCAATATTTTCTTTCTGCATTCGAAATGGTAACTAGTAAAATAATTTTGTACTTTTAATTTTTTATGGAAAATTAGTTACTAATATCCCATTCATACTCATTAATCTATAAACCAGGAGCCATACGCAAAATCGTAAATGCATGTGAGTTTTAAAAAATTGCAGTAGCTACTCTGAGGCTATGGGTACTACACTGTTACACAGGTACCTAAAAGCAGTCTTCATACGCTCTCTTCTAAAATATCATGACCCTATTACTAAACACGATCAGGAACTGACCTAGAAGCAACTTTGCCAGAAGCCGATACACGCACTAATATATTATGCTCAATACATGTTTACGCAAAAAGTAAAGAAAATACCCTTATAGATAACATTATTAGTTTGGGAGAACTTTTTAAAATTTGACCCGAGAAATTATGGCGAATCAACAACTTATAAAATATTCATGAACTTCACGTGGCATTGTGCAACTCTAATTGATATATTCGTGTCGTTGTATCAATACCTCAAGCTGCACAGTAAATTAATGGTATCTCATAAGCCTAAGTTGAAAATATGACGCTAGAAGAACAGTAATTGTGGATTGTAGCGGCGCACACAAGGGCAGGCAACCGTACATACTGACAAATGCACACCGAGTCTACCCCGGAAATGAAGTAATTAAGGGTAATTTTTGTTATAACTAGCTTAAAAAGGAATGTGAGTGATTTAAGCTATTAAAACTGTGTAATTTGGCCAGGATTTCGGTACAAATACTCCACTGTGCGTCGCAAACAGGAGATGAAGAGACAGAGTAAATATATGAGCATGTTCAACAGATTGTTCATTACGCAAAGGGTGATGAAAATCTAATAGTCATGGGGCACTGTAATGCGGTTGTAGGGCAAGGAGTACAAGAAATGGTTACGGTAGAACATGAGATGGGTGGTAGGAATGAGGGAGGAACAAGACTGAGTTCTGCAATAAATTTCAGCTAATAATAGCGAATACTGTGTTCAAGAATCACAAGAGGAGGACGTGTACTTGGAAAAGACCGGGATGTACGGGAAGATTTCAGTTAGATGACACCATGGTGAGGAAGTGATTCCGAAGTCAGATAATAGATTGTAAGACGTACCCAGGAGGAGATATAGATTCACATCACAATTTAGAAATGATGAAGAGTAGACTGAAGATTAAGAAACTAGTTAGGAAGACTCAATGCACAAAGGAGCAATCACAGAAGATGGAGAGAGGAAAGTGGGCACCAGACAGGTGACTGAGAGGAAACCACGGATAATAAAAGAGTTACTACCGTTGATCGTCGAAAGAAGGAAGAAAATGTTCTGGTAAATCAGGGAATGCAGAAATACAAGTTACTTAGGAACGAAATAGACAGGAAGTTTATGAAACTAAGGCGAAATGGCTGCAGGAAAAATAGGAAACAATCGAAAATGAAATGATTGTCGGAAGGACTGACACAGCATATAGGAAAGTGCAAACAACTTTGGTGAAATTAAAAACAGGGCCGGTAACATTAAGACTGCAATGAGTATTCTACTTTTAAATGCAGAAGAGAGAACGGATAGGTGGAAAGAGTACATTGAAGACCTCTATGAGAGAGAGGACTTGTCTGATAACGTGATAAAAGAATATCAATTGGCCAATAGGGAAGACATAGGTCATCCAGTATTAGAACCAAAATTTAAAAGAGTTATGGAAAACATGACATCAAGTAAGCCATAAGGAATAGCCGACATTTCGTGGGGATTTCTGATATTTGGGGCAGAGGCAACGAAACGACTATTCACGTTGGTGTGTATTATGTATGAGACTGGCAATATACTATCAGACTTTCGGAAAAACGTCGTCACACAATTCCGAAGACTGCAAGAACCGAAAAGTGCGAGTTATCGTACAGTCAGCTTAACAGCTCATGCATCCAAGTCTCTGAGAATAATAATATGAAGAAGAATGGAAAAGAAAACTGAGGATCTCTTAGACGACGACCAGTTTGATCTTAGGACAGCTAAAGGCACCAGAGAGGCAGTTCTGGCTTTGCAATTGGTAACGGAAGCAAGACTGAAAAGAATCAAGACACGTTCATAGGATTTGTCGACTTGGAAAAAGCTTTGTACAATGTAACATGGTGCAAGACATTCGAAGTTCTGAGAAAAATAGGGGTAAGCTGTAGGGTGATGATAATAATAGTGATAATAATAATAATGCATGTAATAAACGAAAAGCACCAGTTTGCAAACTTCTACCAAGAACCAACGGAAGATTCTGTTAACAGAATAATGCATGTAGCTAGGAAGGGAGACCCACTTGCGGGGAGCCCGGCAACGTGGTGTAAGTCTTTTTAGTTGGCACCGCTTCTAAGAACTGCGTGTCTCTGAGGATGAAATGCTGAAGAAGACTTCACAATATCCAGGCCCGGAGCGGATAAAATCACTGACCGTGCTAGGAATCGCGTCTGGGCGCCTTACATTTAATTCCGCCGCGCCGACCGCTTTTTTTCCCTACGATATCGCAGTGCCTGTTTTATTCTGATTACGATGCAAAATCACTTTGGACATGCATGCATGCATCCAGGCACTGCGGCGACTACAGCCGTTATGAAGTACATTAAATGTATATGCAATTGCGAATAACGACAGCCATGAGCCATAGAGGTCCTAGACACAGGGTCGACGACATACGGAAGTTTGGGTGTGGCCGTGAGTCGTGCACGGGTTGCCACATAGTAAGACTACTGCTCGCGAGGAGCTGGAAATCCGGGTTCGAGTCTCACCCCGGCAAAAGTTTTCACTGTCGTCATTGCATTCTACAGCTGATGATTATCATTATTCAAAACTGCGAATACATTTAATGTACTTTTTTTCTCTCTTGTTAGTGGAATTTGGTCTGGGTGGACGTCACATGATATCCTTTCAAGTTCATTGTTGATTCTTTCATTTAGTTTTTTATTACAGAGGGCAACCAACCCTTTGACTGAGCGTGCTCAGCAATCATGCTGGCACACCACAGACCTGTGGAGGCGGGCAGCTATAGCCTAAGTCGGGTAATATATAACATGTCCAGTCTTAGACATAAAAACTGACCGCCGGCCGGCCGCCGCGGAGACTAAGTCCGAGTCGTTCACTTAAGGTGGCCAATAAAACTGACCGCCCCTCTTTGTCCGGCCATCTGCACAATCTGGCACACTGTAAGATGCGGAAGTGTTAGGAGGAAGTGTTTTCTACTTCCTAGTTGATCTGGATGGAGTGAGCCCGTGGTCCTGCGGTAATCGTCGTGCATTCTAAACTTCGAGTCGCATGTTCGCTTCCAGCTGTTTTTTTTTGTGTTTTTTTTTTTTACCACATTTCGGTCTAAAGTTATGAGTCTGATTGAACATCGAAGACAATTCGCTTCACATTCTACCCACCCGCAATAACAAGTATTCCAGAAACAATTCCGCAGGAGAGCTCGTGGCTGCGTCGCGATCATAACAGCTTACGCTTGAGCGTTTCCTCGCGCTGCAGCGGCTACCGGCCACCGACCAGACGCCACCCGCCGCCTGAAATCCGGCGACGCCCATGTGAAGTCGGCGCCACGCTGTCAGTGTATGTATCAATGCCATTTTCGAATTTGAAGTTCTAGTTATCATCTTGCAGTTAAGCATTGGATTTTGCATACTTGAAAATCATGAACTACAGTTAAGCATTGTAAAATTGAGTCGCAAGTGGAAAAAGGTGTAACATCTGCAACACAACGTTTACTTTTGGTATAACAGAGGGGTGAATGTAGAGGAGGCAGCTAGAAAGATTTGAACTGTGCTTGGAGCGAGTGCTTTTGGGAAAAAAAGATATTCTTGTTTCAACAAATATCGTTCTGGCATGATTGATTTTCCACATTAAGGAAGTCTCGACTATTGATATATGTGACATTTTACCATCATGCGACATTTGCATTCATCTACATCTACATTTATACTCCGCAAGCCACCCAACGGTGTGTGGCGGAGGGCACTTTACGTGCCACTGTCATTACCTCCCTTTCCTATTCCAGTTGCGTATGGTTCGCGGGAAGAACGACTGTCTGAAAGCCTCCGTGCGCGCTCTAATCTCTCTGATTTTACATTCGTGATCTCCTCGGGAGGTATAAGTAGGGGGAAGCAATATATTCGATACCTCATCCAGAAACGCACCCTCTCGAAACCTGGTGAGCAAGCTACACCGCGATGCAGAGCGCCTCTCTTGCAGAGTCTGCCACTTGAGTTTATTAAACATCTCCGTAACGCTATCACGGTTACCAAATAACCCTGTGACGAAACGCGCCGCTCTTCTTTGGATCTTCTCTATCTCCTCCGTCAACCCGATCTGGTACGGATCCCACACTGATGAGCAATACTCAAGTATAGGTCGAACGAGTGTTTTGTAAGCCACCTCCTTTGTTGATGGACTACATTTTCTAAGCACTCTCCCAATGAATCTCAACCTGGTATCCGTCTTACCAACAATTAATTTTATATGATCATTCCACTTCAAATCGTTCCGCACGCATACTCCCAGATATTTTACAGAAGTAACTGCTACCAGTGTTTGTTCCCCTATCATATAATCATACAATAAAGGATCCTTCTTTCTATGTATTCGAAATACATTACATTTGTCTATCTTAAGGGTCAGTTGCCACTCCCTGCACCAAGTGCCTATCCGCTGCAGATCTTCCTGCATTTCGCTACAATTTTCTAATGCTGCAACTTCTCTGTATACTACAGCATCATCCGCGAAAAGCCGCATGGAACTTCCGACACTATCTACTAGGTCATTTATACACATTGTGAAAAGCAATGGTCCCATAACACTCCCCTGTGGCACGCCAGAGGTTACTTTAATGTCTGTAGACGTCTCTACATTGATAACAACATGCTGTGTTCTGTTTGCTAAAAACTCTTCAATCCAGCCACACAGCTGGTCTGATATTCCGTAGGCTCTTTACTTTGTTTATCAGGCGACAGCGCGGAACTGTATCGAACGCCTTCCGGAAGTCAAGAAAAATAGCATCTACCTGGGAGCCTGTATCTAATATTTTCTGGGTCTCATGAACAAATAAAGCGAGTTGGGTCTCACACGATCGCTGTTTCCGGAATCCATGTTGATTCCTACATACACTCCTGGAAATTGAAATAAGAACACCGTGAATTCATTGTACCAGGAAGGGGAAACTTTATTGACACATTCCTGGGGTCAGATACATCACATGATCACACTGACAGAACCACAGGCACATACACACAGGCAACAGAGCATGCACAATGTCGGCACTAGTACAGTGTATATCCACCTTTCGCAGCAATGCAGGCTGCTATTCTCCCATGGAGACGATCGTAGAGATGCTGTAGTCCTGTGGAACGGCTTGCCATGCCATTTCCACCTGGCGCCTCAGTTGGACCAGCGTTCGTGCTGGACGTGCAGACCGCGTGAGACGACGCTTCATCCAGTCCCAAACATGCTCAATGGGGGACAGATCCGGAGATCTTGCTGGCCAGGGTAGTTGACTTACACCTTCTAGAGCACGTTGGGTGTCACGGGATACATGCGGACGTGCATTGTCCTGTTGGAACAGCAAGTTCCCTTGCCGGTCTAGGAATGGTAGAACGATGGGTTCGATGACGGTTTGGATGTACCGTGCACTATTCAGTGTCCCCTCGACGATCACCAGTGGTGTACGGCCAGTGTAAGAGATCGCTCCCCACACCATGAAGCCGGGTGTTGGCCCTGTGTGCCTCGGTCGTATGCAGTCCTGATTGTGGCGCTCACCTGCACGGCGCCAAACACGCATACGACCATCATTGGCACCAAGGCAGAAGCGACTCTCATCGCTGAAGACGACACGTCTCCATTCGTCCCTCCATTCACGCCTCTCGCGACACCACTGGAGGCGGGCTGCACGATGTTGGGGCGTGAGCGGAAGACGGCCTAACGGTGTGCGGGACCGTAGCCCAGCTTCATGGAGACGGTTGCGAATGGTCCTCGCCGATACCCCAGGAGCAACAGTGTCCCTAATTTGCTGGGAAGTGGCGGTGCGGTCCCCTACGGCACTGCGTAGGATCCTACGGTCTTGGCGTGCATCCGTGCGTCGCTGCGGTCCGGTCCCAGGTCGACGGGCACGTGCACCCTCCGCCGACCACTGGCGACAACATCGATGTACTGTGGAGACCTCACGCCCCACGTGTTGAGCAATTCGGCGGTACGTCCACCCGGCCTCCCGCAGGCCCACTATACGCCCTCGCTCAAAGTCCGTCAACTGCACATACGGTTCACGTCCACGCTGTCGCGGCATGCTACCAGTGTTAAAGACTGCGATGGAGCTCCGTATGCCACGGCAAACTGGCTGACACTGACGGCGGCGGTGCACAAATGCTGCGCAGCTAGCGCCATTCGACGGCCAACACCGCGGTTCCTGGTGTGTCCGCTGTGCCGTGCGTTTGATCATTGCTTGTACAGCCCTCTCGCAGTGTCCGGAGCAAGTATGGTGGGTCTGACACACCGGTGTCAATGTGTTCTTTTTTCCATTTCCAGGAGTGTAGTAGATTCTGGGTTTCCAAAAACGATATGATACTCGAGCAAAAAACATGTTCTAAAATTCTACAACAGATCGACGTCAGAGATATAGGTCTATAGCTTTGCGGATCTGCTTGACGACCCTTCTTGAAGACTGGGACTACCTGTGCTCTTTTCCAATCATTTGGAACCCTCCGTTCCTCTAGAGACTTGCGGTACACGGCTGTTAGAAGGGGGGCAAAGTTCTTTCGCGTACTCTGTGTAGCATCGAATTGGTATCCCGTCAGGTCCAGTGGACTTTCCTCTGTTGAGTGATTTCAGTTGATTTTCTATTCCTTGGACACGTATTTCGATGTCAGCCATTTTTTCGTTTGTGCGAGGATTTAGAGAAGGAACTGCAGCGCGGTCTTCCTCTGTGAAACAGCTTTGGAAAAAGGTGTTTAGTATTTCAGCATTACGCGTGTCGTCCTCTGTTTCAATGCCATCATCATCCCAGAGTGTCTGGATATGCTGTTTCGAGCCACTTACTGATTTAACGTAAGACCAGAACTTCCTAGGATTTTCTGTCAAGTCGGTACATAGAATTTTACTTTCGAATTCACTGAACGCTTCACGCATAGCCCTCCTTACACTAACTTTGACATCGTTTAGCTTCTGTTTGTCTGAGAGGTTTTGGCTGCGTTTAAACTTGGAGTGAAGCTCTCTTTGCTTTCGCAGTAGTTTCCTAACTTTGTTGTTGTACCACGGTAGGTTTTTCCCGTCCCTCACAGTTTTACTCGGCACGTACCTGTCTAAATCGCATTTTACGATTGCCTTGAACTTTTTCCATAAACACTCAACATTGTCAGTGTCGGAACAGAAATTTTCGTTTTGATCTGTTAGGTAGTCTTAAATCTGCCTTCTATTACTCTTGCTAAACAGATAAACCTTCCTCCCTTTTTTTATATTCCTATTAACTTCCATATTCAGGGATGCTGAAACGGCCTTATGATCACTGATTCCCTGTTCTGCACATACAGATTCGAAAAGTTCGGGTCTGTTTGTTATCAGTAGGTCCAAGATGTTATCTCCACGAGTCGGTTCTCTGTTTAATTGCTCGAGGTAATTTTCGGATAGTGCACTCAGTATAATGTCACTCGATGCTCTGTCCCTACCACCCGTCCTAAACATCTGAGTGTCCCAGTCTATATCTGGTAAATTGAAATCTCCACCTAAGACTATAACATGCTGAGAAAATTTATGTGAAATGTATTCCAAATTTTCTCTCAGTTGTTCTGCCACTAATGCTGCTGAGTCGGGAGGTCGGTAAAAGGAGCCAATTATTAACCTAGCTCGGTTGTTGAGTGTAACCTCCACCCATAAGAATTCACAGGAACTATCCACTTCTACTTCACTACAGGATAAACTACTACTAACAGCGACGAACACTCCACCACCGGTTGCATGCAATCTATCCTTTCTAAACACCGTCTGTACCTTTGTAAAAATTTCGGCAGAATTTATCTCTGGCTTCAGCCAGCTTTCTGTACCTATAACGATTTCAGCTTCGGTGCTTTCTATCAGCGCTTGAAGTTCCGGTACTTTACCAACGCAGCTTCGACAGTTGACAATTACAATACCGATTGCTGCGTGGTCCCCGCATGTCCTGACTTTGCCCCGCACCTGTTGAGGCTGTTGCCATTTCTGTACTTGCCCAAGGCCATCTAACCTAAAAAACCGCCCAGCCCACGCCACAAAACCCCTGCTACCCGTGTAGCCGCTTGTTGCGTGTAGTGAACTCCTGACCTATCCAGCGGAACCCGAAACCCCACCACCCTATGGCGCAAGTCGGGGAATCTGCAGCCCACATGGTCGCAGAACCGTCTCAGCCTCTGATTCAGACCCTCCATCAGACCCTCCACTCGGCTCTGTACCAAAGGTCCGCAGTCAGTCCTGTCGACAATGCTGCAGATGGTGAGCTCTGCTTTCATCCCGCTAGCGAGACTGGCAGTCTTCACCAAATCAGATAGCCGCCGGAAGCCAGAGAGGATTTCCTCCGATCCATAGCGACACACATCATTGGTGCCGACATGAGCGACCACCTGCAGATGGGTTCACCCTGTACCCTTAATGGCATCCGGAAGGACCCTTTCCACATCTGGAATGACTCCCCCTGGTATGCACACGGAGTGCACATTGGTTTTCTTCCCCTCTCTTGCTGCCATATCCCTAAGGGGCCCCATTACGCACCTGACGTTGGAGCTCCCAACTACTAGTAAGCCCACCCTCTGCGACCGCCCGGATCTTGCAGACTGAGGGGCAACCTCTGGAACAGGACAAGCAGCCATGTTAGGCCGAAGATCAGTATCAGCCTGAGACAGAGCCTGAAACCGGTTTGTCAGACAAACTGGAGAGGCCTTCCGTTCAGCCCTCCGGAATGTCTTTCGCCCCCTGCCACAACTTGAGACGACCTCCCACTCTACCACAGGTGAGGGATCAGCCTCAATGCGGGCAGCAACCACAGTCGTAGTCCGATCGGGGGATGCGTGGGACGAGCTGACCGTCCCCGACAAACCCCCCTCCGGACCCCCACAGTGATGCCCATTGGCAACAGCCTCAAGCTGTGTGACCGAAGCCAACACTGCCTGAAGCTGGGAGCGAAGGGATGCCAACTCAGCCTGCATCCGAACACAGCAGTTGCAGTCCCTATCCATGCTAAAAACTGTTGTGCAAAGAACGTCTGAACTAATCTACAGAGAGCGCAAACAAATCGATAAAATTTAAACGGTTATTAAAATACAAGATTGCATAGTAAATGCAGTAATGCTGCTACTTGCGCACTGCTGACACACTGCTCGGCGGCGGAAGGAGACCACGCGATTTTACACTATTCAGGTACTAAAACGCGATGCTACAACTCTCAAATACTATAATACGCCAGAAATTTATGAATTAAACAATGCAAGTACCAAAAACACGCAAAGAAATTAAGAATTAAACTATGTAACAAATGAGTGAGCTAGGAGTATACGACTTGCTGCTGCAGCTGCTTATCCAACGGCGGCAGGTCAATAGGCAAAGTTCAGAAGTCTGGGGTAGGAGTACTCCATGCTCTATTTCGAAACAACTAAAATCAACGGAGTGACTATTATTGAACGTCATCAGGTCGCTCATTGAGCATTCCTTTGCACTACTGTTACTGGTGACGTGTTATGATGCCTTTATCGTTAACTTCCTAAGAAGAAATGAAAGGCTGAGCCCCACCAAAAGACGTAGACTAGAGCAAAGAGTAGTGTGAACATAATATTTTACATTTGATAGCTCCATAAGTGTGTTTTGGACTACGAATTCTGCCCCAAGGGGTGTGTGCAACACAGCTGGAATTTGTTGTCAACAACTGAGACACCTTTCGGTCGCAGTGTAAGAAAGTCGAGCAACAAAACTACATCACCTGTGTTATTGCATGATAACTCACTCTGTTGATTTGAGAAACAAAACTATGCAGGAGATTGATAGGAAAGTCGTCTCTCAGGCACTTGTCCCTCTCGTCATATATTCGTAAAATTTTACCTTTCCCGCTCTAGATCGATCAACCGTCAAGGCAATTCATTTCTAGACGAAAATACTCTTAAAACTACTCTGGTTTAATGACATCGTTAGAACCAGTGGTTTCCTACAGGCGTAGAATTTGCAAACAACTTGAGCATAGTCAGATTGTTGTAGATATCGTGAAAGAAAATTCAGCTGCTGATTAATTTCTCTTTGATGATTAATTTTGCGATTAGAAAACTAATGGAAAATGCAATTAAAATATTCACTGTGCCAATACAAATTAAATTCAGCTTACTACAGAAACATCACGACGGCAATCTATCTTAATAAAGCATTATGTGTCTGTAAGATGACTGAGCCTATTTTAACACGAATTAGTAGGATATTACCGACTTTTGACTTCGAAAAGATCTGTATTTTCTTCATTTCCTGTATCATTCGCAAGTATTATGAAAATTTGGAATTTCATAGATAAAATTATGTATTCACAACAACAAAAAATATGTCGGCAGAAAACAAAAGTAGCATTATGAAATTGGCAGTACCGTAAGGTTTCCGCTCTGACACTAAGGGTTACTGTAAGTAGCAAGCCGAATTTTGTTCGAGCGTTATCTTACGATTCCCTCAGTAAGTCTGTATCTGCCTGCTTGTATCTCAGCTACAAAAGAATTAAGAATCTGGCTCTCAGTGAGTCTAGAAAGGCGAACGAAAGCAGCTTGCACCTGGTAGCCAAGCATGTTACCTGGGAACTGGTTTTTTCTAAAGTGGGAAGACATCCTTTTGTAGTTGAATTGTTGGCAAATGTCAGTCAGACGTGTGCCGTTGGTCTAAGCGTTTCAGTATGTTGAATTTGTACTAATGATTTTTCTACAGGTTTTTTCTGTTCCAAATAGAGAGTTGAAGCCTCCCTTTAGTATTTTCACGTCATCTTGGTGAATTTTGCTCATAGTATTTTCGAGTGTGTTCCAGAATTTTTCGACATTTTTGGTGTTTTTCTTATTTTCGATGTTGGTGGGGTCATGTGCATTGATGGGTGTATATTTTTTACTGGGGCTCTGAGTGAGCATAGTCATAAGTCTATTGGTGATGGGTGTGATTTCTTTGACAGAGTTGATGATAGATCTGTGTTCGAGAAAAGCAGTGCCGAAGAGTGGTACGCCAAAACAATGACTAAGGGTTGGATGCCGTTGAAGTCCCATTACACTGATGGCAAGACAAATGTTCGCAAATCACCTCTATTGCCTCAAAAAACAATTACACTTAAATATCGAAGGACCGACGGCCACACTGTTACAGCGCGTTGAAATACAGCTAAGGCGGCTGATGAATATTTGTGACCGACTGGGCTTCGAACCTGGACCTCCTGCTTACTAGACAGACATGCTGATCATTGCACTATTATTTTTTTTTTATGTTTGAGAAGTCTTTCAGCACCAGGTAGGCGGAGGCAAAGAGAGCAGGGGTCGAAGATCCGAGGCCTGGACTCAATGCCTCCCCCATACCTGTCACTGAGCAGCTGTATTCCATGTTTGCACCCATATATACCTTTAAATTGTGGAAAAAAATTGAAGGTAGTAATTAAGGTAAAATAAATTACAGATTGCCGCCTCCAATGGCGTGCGTTCCTTGTAGAACATAACTTGTAACAGTGAAAAGGGTGACAGAAAAATACATAACAAACATTCATTCAGAAATATATTCACAATTTAAGTTATTTTGCACTGGATGCATATGAGGTCTGAAGGAAGCCATATATTTTTCCACAAATAAAAAAAATTTCGGAGCCGGAGTGGTTTTGCCGAATTAGAACAGTTCTGATTTTAGAACCAACGTAAAAGAATATTCCAGAAATAAAAGAAAGTGAAAGAACAGTATTCTGCTTCTAATAAAAAAAACTGTCCACCTCTTCGTAGTCGACATGAAGCAATAGATAAAAAATTTGAAACCATTCCTTATATTTGTTATTCTTCTTCAGCGTAAAATGTTTTTCTGCAATATAACACATGTACTCTTCTAAGTTCTGTTTGTTACGACGTAAAACACAAACTGTCCCAGAAGCCACGAATAGCTGTTATTCTTTGCGGACGGGTAACATTTCCAGTCGGGTTGTAAAGCTTCAGTTATCGGTATATGACTTTCTGCGGTTCTGTTGATAGTGCTAATTTGTTCCTAGTCCAGTTCCAAATTCTGATTCTATTTTCACATAAGAAGATGTGCGCTACAGTTTCTACAAGCCGACATTTGTCGCAGTATGGAGATTGTCTCAATTTGATTTTCCATAATCGTTCCGCTGAGGGTATGGTTTCGTTTACAACGTCGCACCATACGGCACTGACTCTAGTTGGTAGAATTTTATTGTTGATATTTTTCCAGACGTTCTTCCAGTTTTTTGTAGGTTATTTTACCGGAATTGGTTTGTGTAGACGATGTGTGGTAACATAATCATAGACGGTTCTAGTGTTGGTTTGTGCTGGTGGAAGTCTTATACAGCTCCAATCGCCATTGTGCTTTCGGACGTAATCTAGGCTGGCATGCTACATTAACAGGAGCGTCCCTATCCCCAGGATCAAACGAGAGGAAGTTTCATGATGCCTGTCTTAGTGGCATGTACTGGTTTAATAGCACGTCTTTAATTCCAAGTCCTCCATTTTGCCTCTGCAAAGTCGCCGTGTGGAGGGATACTTTGAAGATATTTTGTTTCCATACATACCAAGAGGCTACAGCTAATATTTTACGTGCAGTGACCTGCAGTATCGGTAAGACTGCTGCGACGTGATATATTTTGCTAAGTATGTATGTATTTATAAAGTGAACTTTCTGCAGTCGGTCTAACAATCGCATGTCATGGTCCTTCAACAAGGTTCCGATGACATTAAGTTTCCGCTCCCAATTGTTCGTGGTCATGCGCTTGGGATTCGCCCTTAACCTGAAGCCGAGTTGGAGTCTCTCTTCAGTTAAATCCAACCAGTGCGCACCTGTCGCGCTATTGTAAGAAGCGAGATGCAGGTTCATTTGGCTACAAGAATGGGCATGTTCCTCCAGCATGACGAGGCTCCTGCACATTCTGGTCGTCAGGTGACACATTATCCAAACCTAACATTTCCCGGAAGGTGGATCATTAGATATGGGCACTTTTCTTGGCCTTCAAGGTCCTCGGACCTTATCTCTTCGGATTTTTGCCTGCGGCGATGGTTAAAGGCGAAGTCTACAAATAAAAAGTAAACCCAAGAACCGATTTGATCGTTCGGGTTATGAATAGTGCAGCCCTCATAAAAGAACGCAAAGACGACCTCAGTAAGGCTACAAGTGGTGTTATCAAGAGAAGTCAAATGTGCATTGAAGTTGGTTGGTGAATTTTTGAAAATCAACTTTGAATGTCCTCATTTGCCTTTGCTTTGAGTTTGTTAGCGTTACATACTAACAGCTGTATCTCTGTACTCAATAAAAAGTGGACGCATTTATATGGAATTTTTTTCGTCTGTACTACCACCTGCTAAAATATGTACTATTCCTCCTGAAACACCCTTTATATGGATATATGTGTGGTGTCTGTGTGGTGTCACCGCCAGACACCACACTTGCTAGGTGGTAGCTTTAAATCGGCCGCGGTCCATTAGTACATGTCGGACTCGCGTGTCGCCACTGGCAGTGATCGCAGACCGAGCGCCACCACACGGCAGGTCTCGAGAGACGTACTAGCACTCGCCCCAGTTGTACGGACGACATTGCTAGCGACTACACGTACGAAGCCTTTCTCTCATTTGCCGAGAGACAGTTAGAATAGCCTTCAGCTAAGTCCATGGCTACGACCTAGCAAGGCGCCATTAACCATATCTGGAGAGAGTCTCACTTGTATTATCAAGAGCGATGTACCGCAGAAGTGAATAAAAGTTAAGTATACGAGAAGCTCCGTTCTTTTCTTTATAGCATTCATAACGTATCCTGTTCCAGACTTAACGCAAGACGGCTTGAGTTGACGCGTGCCCTTTCGGCTACCTCCCTTGTGTCTAGACTGTCTTGTCTAGACACAGCAGTCTGTTCTTTCGGACATGTCCGAAAGAAAATGCTTCATGGCATTCTGCAACGACCTTCGATCTAGTTGCAGGAGCTGATACAGATTTCAGAGCTGCTTGGCTGTCTGAATAAAAGTAGATGCTACGATTTTTGTAGGGTCTACTCTAATTTTCCTCCGTACACATGATGACAGAAAAAAAAACGTGTAATACTGTGGCCATCTTCCCTAAAGAGATTCTAGGCAGTACACCAGACCTGGTACTTTCATCTGTTTTCGACCTGTCAGTAAACCACTATATTATGTCTCCTGCACGGTGTTGTGGTTCGTTTTTCCACTGCTCCCTGCTTCCAACTGTCTCATGGCAAAGTTTATTGAAACAGCTAGAAGTTATTGTGTAGTTAGTCGGCATTTCCCCAGCCATCGCCTTACTGATTTGGGATTCCGTGTATTCTAACTATATCCAGTTATTTCCAATTTTTAGCCTTTATGTCCCTGCCGCTGCCTCCATTTTAAGCCACAGGTGTAAGGCGGGCATGTCTAGCATAATATCCATTCCAAGAGTGGATGTCCTGCTAATTCCATCTGTTTGTGAAAGCAGGCCGGTCTCTGCACTTTGCCAGACTCCCTAGCAGCCACCTTCTGTTCGACTTTGTTCATATTATAGGTCAATAAATTACCATTGGTCTTTTTGCAGGGATATATATCCAGTACCTACTGGGTTTAGGCCCCAGTTTACCCTACAGCAGCTTCTAGTGCTTGTAAGATTATCTTTCGCAGTGGAACATATTCTTTATGTGAGGTGTTCATAATAGTTTTCCTTCCAGGGCTACCTCTAGATACACTACAACCCTCTCTAAAGTTTCATAGAGAAACATAATTTTTCAGTATGTGTGCTGGACATGCTTCCCCATAAATAATACTACACCAGTTTTCGTGGGGCTCGTCTTTAAATACTTTTTCACAATGTTCAGTGCACATAGGTTTAACAGCACTAGAAAATTTTCTAAGTCTTACTGTGAGTAGATCGTCTACTTATTCTTTTCGAGAGTAGTCTCCCGCATTCAGCTGATCTATGAGTTCATTCACCACTAGGTTCTTCATCTCTAACCATTGACTCGAAGGTCGTATTACTCGACATCCAGGAAGAGACTGAGAGCATCCAGAAAGGGTAGTGCTTTTTTCACCTTCCTAACAAGCTGGTGAAGTGTTACTTCACATGATTTGCTTCGCATGTATTATGAAAATGTGGCAGTTCATAGATAAAATTATGTATTCACAACAACAGAAAGTATGTCGGCAGAAAACAAAAACGTAGCAGTATGAACTTAGCAGTAACTCAAGGTTTTCGCTTTGACACTAAGGGTTATTAAAAGGAGCAAGACGAATTGTGCTAGAGCGTTGTCTTACGATTCCCTCATTGAATTTGTATCTGCCTGCTTGTAGCTCTGCTACAAAACAATTAAAAATTTAGCTTTCGGCGAGGCTCGAAAGGCGAACAGAGGCAGCATGCACCTGACACGCAAGCACGTTACCTACGAGCTAGCGAATAGGCGCGGTGTCTTCCACTTTCTTATTGACCCAGTACTTATTAACCCAGTAACCGCAAGATAAGAGGCGACAGTAGTTGTATTTCTCATGTGGAACGACTTTCGTGGACTCAAAAGGATTAACTGATATCCTTATGTCACGTCTCAAGCGAAAATCACTCAGTATTAAATTGAAATGACACGATAATATCAAGTGAATTTAGCAGGATAGTTCTGAGCCATCAAGGAAGTAACTCGTCGGTCACAGAGTTGCCAAACATATTCTGCGCTGTTGCCAAAAAAATGGCTCTGAGCACTATGGGACTCAACTGCTGAGGTCATTAGTCCCCTAGAACTTAGAACTAGTTAAACCTAACTAACCTAAGGACATCACACACATCCATGCCCGAGGCAGGATTCGAACCTGCGACCGTAGCGGTCTCGCGGTTCCAGACTGCAGCGCCAGAACCGCGCGGCCACTTCGGCCGGCGCGCTGTTGCCAAGTTTCAGTTATACCGCCAGGAAGGATATCAGCTGATGTGTTCTGTGAGTGACCTCGGAAGTGACTATAGCTTCGTTTCAAAGTTGCGGGTGGCAAGGGCCGCAAGATCCTCATTATATGTCAATGAGTCTTATTCGCATTTTTGTAACTAGGTTTAGGGGCTAGAGTGCAATTACTTGTAATACATCGATGTACTGAATGCAAACTAAATGTCATAAATTAATAACTGCGGCAATTATTTGTGTTTTACTGACTTAATCGGACAGAAACCTTGAAAGCGTCTTCACCAGTCGCGATTCACAGTTTTGGAACTTCTCCAGTGGTTGAGTTGGCAATGTATATTTGCTGTACAATATTGTTATTGAGATAACTGTCATTGGCACATCCACCAGAAGACAGGCATGGCCTGGCTTATTGTTGTCTGAGATGACGGATATTCTGCCTTTGTTCGAAACGTGAAGACTTAGGGTGAATTCGAACATTCCATATGGCGAAAATTTGATGTTTCTATTCTTCCAGCTCTAACATTCAAATAACGCTTACAATAAGCGACAGAGAAGCGCCTGTGAATCAACAGTTAATAATGCGATCATAATTAGTGGAATCTGACAACTTCCATCTGTCATCTGATAACTGTGAAAAACTACTTTTTTCATCTTCACAGCACCACAGTATGAACTCAAGGGTTTTATAGGATACCTATACTTAATTTCGTTGTGATCGTTTTCAATGACAGTACGGGAGGAGCAAAACCATCTGACTTGAAACATACTTTTCTAGCGGGATTTGAATCTTTGGCTACAGTTGCAGTAGCACGTCCAGTGAGGTATCAAGAATGTGAGCAATCACTCATTGCTATAGTGTAGGCTAGGGCAGAGAGAAGCAGGTTTCCGACAAAGTAAACGATGAGAGACACTGTCGCTGTCACTTATTAAACAGGAATTGTTCAGAAAATTACTACACTCCTGGAAATGGAAAAAAGAACACATTGACACCGGTGTGTCAGACCCACCATACTTGCTCCGGACACTGCGAGAGGGCTGTACAAGCAATGATCACACGCACGGCACAGCGGACACACCAGGAACCGCGGTGTTGGCCGTCGAATGGCGCTAGCTGCGCAGCATTTGTGCACCGCCGCCGTCAGTGTCAGCCAGTTTGCCGTGGCATACGGAGCTCCATCGCAGTCTTTAACACTGGTAGCATGCCGCGACAGCGTGGACGTGAACCGTATGTGCAGTTGACGGACTTTGAGCGAGGGCGTATAGTGGGCCTGCGGGAGGCCGGGTGGACGTACCGCCGAATTGCTCAACACGTGGGGCGTGAGGTCTCCACAGTACATCGATGTTGTCGCCAGTGGTCGGCGGAGGGTGCACGTGCCCGTCGACCTGGGACCGGACCGCAGCGACGCACGGATGCACGCCAAGACCGTAGGATCCTACGCAGTGCCGTAGGGGACCGCACCGCCACTTCCCAGCAAATTAGGGACACTGTTGCTCCTGGGGTATCGGCGAGGACCATTCGCAACCGTCTCCATGAAGCTGGGCTACGGTCCCGCACACCGTTAGGCCGTCTTCCGCTCACACCCCAACATCGTGCAGCCCGCCTCCAGTGGTGTCGCGACAGGCGTGAATGGAGGGACGAATGGAGACGTGTCGTCTTCAGCGATGAGAGTCGCTTCTGCCTTGGTGCCAATGATGGTCGTATGCGTGTTTGGCGCCGTGCAGGTGAGCGCCACAATCAGGACTGCATACGACCGAGGCACACAGGGCCAACACCCGGCATCATGGTGTGGGGAGCGATCTCCTACACTGGCCGTACACCACTGGTGATCGTCGAGGGGACACTGAATAGTGCACGGTACATCCAAACCGTCATCGAACCCATCGTTCTACCATTCCTAGACCGGCAAGGGAACTTGCTGTTCCAACAGGACAATGCACGTCCGCATGTATCCCGTGCCACCCAACGTGCTCTAGAAGATGTAAGTCAACTACCCTGGCCAGCAAGATCTCCGGATCTGTCCCCCATTGAGCATGTTTGGGACTGGATGAAGCGTCGTCTCACGCGGTCTGCACGTCCAGCACGAACGCTGGTCCAACTGAGGCGCCAGGTGGAAATGGCATGGCAAGCCGTTCCACAGGACTACATCCAGCATCTCTACGATCGTCTCCATGGGAGAATAGCAGCCTGCATTGCTGCGAAAGGTGGATATACACTGTACTAGTGCCGACATTGTGCATGCTCTGTTGCCTGTGTCTATGTACCTGTGGTTCTGTCAGTGTGATCATGTGATGTATCTGACCCCAGGAATGTGTCAATAAAGTTTCCCCTTCCTGGGACAATGAATTCACGGTGTTCTTATTTCAATTTCCAGGAGTGTATATCTGGTGAAATGAGTAGGTTGATGCAGCTCCAGTCCGGCACTATCACTGAGTTGCCAAACATTTTCCGAATAGCACTTAAGATAAAAATGTGTGTGTGTGTGTGTGTCTGTTCTTTCGGACATTTCCGAAAGAACAGACACTACGAATCGAAATAGACAGCCTTGTTAATCAATTAAAGATTGAAGGATAGATGTCCAGGCTGTCATGCGCATTAAAACAGAACAACGGCGTCAGATGAAAATTTGTGCCTGACCAGGTTCGAACCCGGATTCGTAGTGTCTTTTCTTTCGGACATTCCCGAAAGAACCGCGCATGTGGTATGCGACAAAGATGGGAATTCGCGTCTGACGAGGAGCGTGTGTAGATAGGTGCTGAAAAGAAGTGGTTCGAGTCCTCCCTCCGGCATGAGTGCGTGTGTTGTCCATAGCGTAGGTTAAAGTTAGATTACGTAGTGTGTAAGCTTAGGGACCGATGACCTCAGCAGTTTGGTCTCATAAGTTCTGACAACGAATTTACAAAATTTTAAATCCAAAATACTGCATCTCGGTTCTTACAATAGTGCAATAGGTGCGCACTGGAGAGCTGTAACTGAAGAGAGACTCCAACTCGGATTGTGGTTAAGAGCATAATAACTTAAATTGTGAATATATTTCTCAATGAATGTTTGTTATGTATTTTCCCATCACCCTTTTCACTGTTATAAGTTATATTCTACAAGGAACGCACGCCATTGTAGGCGGCAATCTGTAATTTATTTTACCTTAATTACTACTTCAATTTTTTTCCACAATTTAAAGGTATATATGGTTGCAAACATGGAATACAGCTGCACAGCTGCTCAGTGACAGGTATGGGGGAGGCATTGAGTCCAGGCCTCGGATCTTCGACCCCTTCCCTCTTTGCCTCCGCCTACCTGGTGCTGAAAGTCTTCTCAAACTTTAAAAAAAATAATAGTGCAATGATCAGCATGTCTGTCTAGTAAGCAGGAGGTCCAGGTTCGAAGCCCAGTCGGTAACAAAAATTCATCTTCCGTCTTAGCTGTATTTCAACAGTGTGGACGTCGGTCCTTCGATATTTAAAATGCAATTGTTTTTTGAGCCAATAGATGTGATTTGCGAACATTTGACTTGCCATCCGTGTAACGGGACTTCAACGGCATCCAACGCTTAGTCATTGTTTTGTGCCGGCGCTAACCCATGTCATATATATGCGAATCAGATTTAAGTCATATTTAGTCAAATAACGAATGGTCAGTATACAAGTGTGCCGGCCGGGGTGGCCGAGCTGTTCTAGTCTGAAGTGCACGCACAGTTCTGTTGCCTGCCGCATGGATTCTGTGTGAAGTGTTGTGGCAGCTGGCAGTCATTGCTGAATACAGACATTTGCAAATATCCCCACTGCTTTAGGGGAAATCGTCTTTGTTGCATTTTTTCCATACCGTAATTAGCACAATAATATAAGGCTTGTTCTGCTGAAGAACTTCATGCCAACAAGTCCTTAAATAAGAATCTCCTAGCGCAAGTAATGCATGAAAGGAGACAGACTGTTGGGCTAAAGAATGGACAGCTCCCTGCTTTTTGCGTTTCCGATAGCGCCTACGATAAGAATCTGGTGTCATATCATGCTTCACAACCTTAAACTGTTTATTTTTTTACTTCATACTAAAACAAAAATTATGATATGAGAAGAGTAAATGACTGATATGCTTCGCCGGCTGGTGTGACCAAGCGGTTCTAGGCGCTACAGTCCGGAACCGCGGGACCGCTACGGTCGCGGGTTCGAATCCTGCCCCGGGCATGGATGTGTGTGATGTCCTTAGGTTAGTTAAGTTTAAGTAGTTCTAAGTTCTAGAGCACTTATGACCTCAGCAGTTGAGTCCCATAGTGCTCAGAGCCATTTGAACCATTTTTGAACTGATATGCTTCTCAGGAACTTAAGTTTTTTGTGTTTTTCTCTCACTTCATACTAAAACAAGAGCGTTACTATGAGAAGAAGAAATGAAATATACGCTTCCAAGTCATAATATTTCCTTGCGTGCTACTACTGCATACATGAAAGCCCTGCAGTTAATTTTTGTATGTTTGATAAATTTTGATATCACCTCACATTCCTTCGTGAGAAGGTTCCTATTTTCTTGGGATTCAGATAGAGTGGACATTTCATCACTGGTTAATATTCTGATGACTAATGACATGATACCCGTTGCAATTGCTCCAAGGCACCTGTGAGTAGAGTCTCACGTTGGTTACTATAAGAAGACGCAGGCAATGATATCCGCTCACTGCAGTCAGAGCCAAGGTGATTTTTTTCTGTTTACGGCGAGATACGTTTGAAGTTCTCTAACGTTATAGATACAGCTATAAGGAATAGCGCAGTAGGCAGTACATTTGAAGAGGAATGGACATCTCTAAAAAGGGCCATCACAAAAGTTGGGAAGGAAAACATAGGTACAAAGAAGGTAGCTGCGAAAAAACCATGGGTAACAGAAGAAATACTTCAGTTGATTGATGAAAGAAGGATGTACAAACATGTTCCGGGAAAATCAGGAATACAGAAATACAAGTCGCTGAGGAATGAAATAAATAGGAAGTGCAGGGAAGCTAAGACGAAATGGCTGCAGGAAAAAATGTGAAGACATCGAAAAAGATATGATTGTCGGAAGGACAGACTCAGCATACAGGAAAGTGAAAACAACCTTTGGTGACATTAAAAGCAACGGTGGTAACATTAAGAGTGCAATGAGAATTCCACTGTTAAATGCAGAGGAGAGAGCAGATAGATGGAAAGAATACATTGAAAGCCTCTATGAGGGTGAAGATTTGTCTGATGTGATAGAAGAAGAAACAGGAGTCAATTTAGAAGAGATAGGGGATCCAGTATTAGAATCGGAATTTAAAAGAGCTTTGGAGGACTTACGGTCAAATAAGGCAGAAGGGATAGATAACATTCCATCAGAATTTCTAAAATCATTGGGGGAAGTGGCAACAACACGACTATTCACGTTGGTGTGTAGAATATATGAGTCTGGCGACATACCATCTGACTTTCGGAAAAGCATCATCCACACAATTCCGAAGACGGCAAGAGCTGACAAGTGCGAGAATTATCGCACAATCAGCTTAACAGCTCATGCCTCGAAGCTGCTTACAAGAATAATATACAGAAGAATGGAAAAGAAAATTGAGAATGCGCTAGGTGACGATCAGTTTGGCTTTAGGAAAAGTAAAGGGACGAGAGAGGCAATTCTGACGTTACGGCTAATAATGGAAGCAAGGCTAAAGAAAAATCAAGACACTTTCATAGGATTTGTCGACCTGGAAAAAGCGTTCGACAATATAAAATGGTGCAAGCTGTTCGAGATTCTGAAAAAAGTAGGGGTAAGCTACAGGGAGAGACGGGTCATATACAATATGTACAACAACCAAGAGGGCCCGCATCTCGTGGTCGTGCGGTAGCGTTCTCGCTTCCCACGCCCGGGTTCCCGGGTTCGATTCCCGGCGGGGTCAGGGATTTTCTCTGCCTCGTGATGGCTGGGTGTTGTGTGCTGTCCTTAGGTTAGTTAGGTTTAAGTAGTTCTAAGTTCTAGGGGACTTATGACCACAGCAGTTGAGTCCCATAGTGCTCAGAGCCATTTTTGAACAACCAAGAGGGAATAATAAGAGTGGATGATCAAGAACGAAGTGCTCGTATTAAGAAGGGTGTAAGACAAGGCTGTAGCCTTTCGCCCCTACTCTTCAATCTGTACATCGAGGAAGCAATGATGGAAATAAAAGAAAGGTTCAGGAGTGGAATTAAAATAGAAGGTGAAAGGATATCAATGATACGATTCGCTGATGACATTGCTATCCTGAGTGAAAGTGAAGAAGAATTAAATGATCTGCTGAACGGAATGAACAGTCTAATGAGTACACAGTATGGTTTGAGAGTATATCGGAGAAAGACGAAGGTAATGAGAAGTAGTAGAAATGAGAACAGCGAGAAACTTAACATCAGGATTGATGGTCACGAAGTCAATTAAGTTAAGGAATTCTGCTAGCTAGGCAGTAAAATAACCAATGACGCACGGAGCAAGGAGGACATCAAAAGCAGACTCACTATGGCAAAAAAGGCATTTCTGGCCAAGAGAAGTCTACTAATATCAAATACCGGCCTTAATTTGAGGAAGAAATTTCTGAGGATGTAGTCTGGAGTACAGCATTGTATGGTAGTGAAACATGGACTGTGGGAAAACTGGAAGAGAATCGAAGCATTTGAGATGTGGTGCTATAGACGAATGTTGAAAATTAGGTGGACTGATAAAGTAAGGAATGAGGAGGTTCTACTCAGAATCGGAGAGGAAAGGAATATGTGGAAAACACTGATAAGGAGAAGGGACAGGATGATAGGACATCTGCTAAGACTTGAGGGAATGACTTCCATGGTACTAGAGGGAGCTGTAGAGGGCAAAAACTGTAGAGGAAGACAGAGATTGGAATACGTCAAGCAAATAATTGAGGACGTAGGTTGCAAGTGCTACTCTGAGATGAAGAGGTTAGCACAGGAAAGAAATTTGTGGCGGGCCGCATCAAACCAGTTAGTAGACTCAGGTCCAAAAAAAAAAAAAAAAAAAAAAAAAATGGGGAAGCGTCTGCTGCAGTGTCCACGCTCAGCCAACATAGACAAATCGCGGCGGCATTGGGCACTGCTAATCGCTGCACTTGTCGCGAGCCTCGACAACAAGAGCGCACTGTCTCTGCTAATGATACTATGGAGTTAATACATCTTACTTAACGTAAGGTAATATGCAGGTCGTGGGTTGGGTAAAAATTCAGCTTGTAACTTCCCATCGCATTAAAGTACTTTACAGTCATATTTGATGCAATATTTATTGTTGGTTGTCTCTCTAATGTTAATAATATTGACTCAGATTGTGCGTGAACACGAAAACACACACACACACACACAAACAGTCATTGATTCCAGTGAGGGTGACAACTACTGTGTGTTAAACAACACATGCACCAGTCAATTCCTCAGTTGGCGTCGAGTGGATGAGATTTTTCAATTACCTTGCGTTGCCAGAATTGTAAGGAGGAGACTGAAAGTAAATGGACTTGTATCTAAACAGCTGCGACAAAGCAAAGCTTGACCGACCATGAGATAATTGTCAACATGGGTTTTGAGGACGAGTATACTTTTAGTAACCAACCCACCCACGATCATTACGTAAGATTTCTCGAAGGCGTAGGGGCATTGATTTCATTAAGTCGCCGACAGTGTAGCGTGATGGTTTACTTCCCACCATACGTTTTCTATATTCGTCCAAAGGTCGCTTGCATTTGTAGGTCCACATAGCAATGACCTTGTTACCTCTGCCCACATATTCTCTATCTGGTTGATGTACGGTGATCGTGGAACAAACGGCAACAGCTTTATCCTCTCTTGGCCCTGAAACCATTCTCGCACTGCTCTGCAATGATGGATGGGGCTCTGCTCCTGTAAATAAACTGTTATTTCGTTCGTTCATATATTTATATTTAAATAACATATTAGTAATAAGAACATTTTATTATTATTTTCCACAGTGTTTAAGAATTCAGGCCCTGTCATAAATAAGTGATCTACACTCCTGGAAATTGAAATAAGAACACTGTGAATTCATTGTCCCAGGAAGGGGAAACTTTATTGACACATTCCTGGGGTCAGATACATCACATGATCACACTGACAGAACCACAGGCACATAGACACAGGCAACAGAGCATGCACAATGTCGGCACTAGTACAGTGTATATCCACCTTTCGCAGCAATGCAGGCTGCTATTCTCCCATGGAGACGATCGTAGAGATGCTGGATGTAGTCCTGTGGAACGGCTTGCCATGCCATTTCCACCTGGCGCCTCAGTTGGACCAGCGTTCGTGCTGGACGTGCAGACCGCGTGAGACGACGCTTCATCCAGTCCCAAACATGCTCAATGGGGGACAGATCCGGAGATCTTGCTGGCCAGGGTAGTTGACTTACACCTTCTAGAGCACGTTGGGTGGCACGGGATACATGCGGACGTGCATTGTCCTGATGGAACAGCAAGTTCCCTTGCCGGTCTAGGAATGGTAGAACGATGGGTTCGATGACGGTTTGGATGTACCGTGCACTATTCAGTGTCCCCTCGACGATCACCAGTGGTGTATGGCCAGTGTAGGAGATCGCTCCCCACACCATGATGCCGGGTGTTGGCCCTGTGTGCCTCGGTCGTATGCAGTCCTGATTGTGGCGCTCACCTGCACGGCGCCAAACACGCATACGACCATCATTGGCACCAAGGCAGAAGCGACTCTCATCGCTGAAGACGACACGTCTCCATTCGTCCCTCCATTCACGCCTGTCGCGACACCACTGGAGGCGGGCTGCACGATGTTGGGGCGTGAGCGGAAGACGGCCTAACGGTGTGCGGGACCGTAGCCCAGCTTCATGGAGACGGTTGCGAATGGTCCTCGCCGATACCCCAGGAGCAACAGTGTCCCTAATTTGCTGGGAAGTGGCGGTGCGGTCCCCTACGGCACTGCGTAGGATCCTACGGTCTTGGCGTGCATCCGTGCGTCGCTGCGGTCCGGTCCCAGGTCGACGGGCACGTGCACCTTCCGCCGACCACTGGCGACAACATCGATGTACTGTGGAGACCTCACGCCCCACGTGTTGAGCAATTCGGCGGTACGTCCACCCGGCCTCCCGCATGCCCACTATACGCCCTCGCTCAAAGTCCGTCAACTGCACATACGGTTCACGTCCACGCTGTCGCGGCATGCTACCAGTGTTAAAGACTGCGATGGAGCTCCGTATGCCACGGCAAACTGGCTGACACTGACGGCGGCGGTGCACAAATGCTGCGCAGCTAGCGCCATTCGACGGCCAACACCGCGGTTCCTGGTGTGTCCGCTGTGCCGTGCGTGTGATCATTGCTTGTACAGCCCTCTCGCAGTGTCCGGAGCAAGTATGGTGGGTCTGACACACCGGTGTCAATGTGTTCTTTTTTCCATTTCCAGGAGTGTAGATTCAACCGTCCGATTAAGAATGTGGTTTACCCAGTCTATCAAATGATGAGAGTCGTATTCGGATATTCACATTAGATTAGAACGATCTGGTATCGAAATGAAATTACAGAAATCGGATAATTTGAACGTCTGTATTGCAACAATTCTACGCACATAAATTCCTATGATGGAGTAACAGGTAGCAACTGCCCAAGAAAAAGTGAGAAATATGTCTACTAGCAGCAATGTAACCTAATTATAACCCATATTTATGTGATGGAAATACTGAATCGGACAATGCACATCTATTTCAGTGGTGGGAAGATACACCATATCGGATTTGCTGATGACATAATGACAATAGTAATAATAATAATAATCCCGTGGGGCCCATGGGGGAAACCCTCCCCCATGTGGGTGGTACCGAGAAAATCAAATACTTGGGGTGAACCAAATACTAACACAATCCTCAACGACTACTCAATCCGTTGAACTCAAAATCCACGCACGCCTGAGTGAAAACCACCGCCACTCTGGTCACCGTTTGTTAGCTAGATGAGCTCGGCTGAAAATATTTGCTTCCAAAAGCTTCAACACCCTCTGGTCCTGTCCGTTCCTGGAATCACCCAGGCCAAACCAATGAAACACAAGCAAACATGAACCGTGCAAACTGTCCACAGGCGGCATTTGTAATTTCGGATTCTGGGGAGTCCAGCTTAGCACGGCAGAGAATATTGAAGACTTCTTGTAAATTTATCTACAAGCAGAAAACATGCATTTGAAAACTACACGCCTCGCGGGATTAGCCGAGCGGTCTCGGGCGCAGCAGTCATGGACTGTTCGGCTGGTCCCGGCGGAGGTTCGAGTCCTCTCTCGGGCATGGGTGTGTAAGCCTTAGGAACTGATGACCTTAGCAGTTAAGTCCCATAAGATTTCACACACATAAGAACTTTTTTTTATAACAAAACATCGACACATTGATCCAAATTCTTAAACTAAATAATCTCCCATAATAAATCGACCGACAAAAATTTCTCATAATTGCTCTTCAAGAACCACGACTAACTGACAATGAAACCTTGCATTACGGAAACCACTGCATCTTCAAGAGCAAAATGCAACAAAAGGTAGCGAAAGGCGTACCAATCTTGGCCATGGAATTTCTCTAACACAAATCTATCATCAGTTCTGTCAAAGAAATCACACCCGCCAACAATCGACTTATGACTATGCTCATTAGAGCCCCAGTAAAAAATAAACACTCATCAATGCACATGTCCCCACCAACATCGAAAATAAGAAAAACACCAAAAATGTCGAAAAATTCTGGAACACACTCGAAAATACTATGAGCAAAATTCACCAAGATGACGTGAAAATACTAAAGGGAGGCTTCAACTCTCTATTTTGGACAGAAAAATCCTGTAGAAAAATCATTGGTAGAAAAACAACACACCGAAACGCTTAGACCAACGGCACATGTCTGACTGACATTTGCCGACAATTCAACCACAAAAGGATGTCTTCCCAACATAGGAAAATACCATTTCTCAGGTAACATGCTTGGCTACCAGGTGCAAGCTGCTGTCGTTCCCCTTTCTAGACTCTCTGAAAGCCAGATTTTTTATTCTTTTGTAGTAGAGCTGCAAGCAGGCACATACAAACTCAATAAGGGAATCGTAAGACAGCGCTCGAGCAAAATTCGTCTTGATACTTTCAGTAACCCTTACTGTCAGAGCGAAAACCTTACGGTACTGCCAATTTCATAATGCTACTTTTGTTTTCTGCCGACATATTTTTTGTTGTAGTAAGTACATAATTTTATCTATGAAATGCCAAATTTTCATAATAATTCCGAATGATACAGGAAATGAAGTAAATACAGATCTTTTCGAAGTCAAAAGTCGGTAATATCCTACTAATTCGTTTTAAAATAGGATCAATCGTCTTACAGACACGTAATGCGTCGCTACAATCTGGAACCACGCGACCACTACGGTTGCAGGTTCGAATCCTGCCTCGGGCATGGATGTGTGTGATGTCTTTAGGTTAGTTAGATTTAGCTAGTTCTAAGTTCTAGGACACTGATGACCTCAGAAGTTAAATCCCATAGTGCTCAGAGACCTTTGAACCATTTTTGAACTCAATGCTTTATTAAGATAGACTGCCGTCGTGATGTTTCTGTAGTAAGCTGAATTTAATTTGCATTAGTAAAGTGAATATTTTATTTGCAGTTTCCATTAGTTTACTAAACGCAACAGTAATCATCAAAGAGAAATTAATCAGCAGCTTTCACGATATCTACAACAATCTGACAATGTAACAGTTGTTTACAAATTCTACGCCCGTAGAAACCTACTTGTTTTAACGATTTCATTAAACCATAGTAGTTTTAAGAGTATTTTCGTCTAGAAATGAATTGCCTTAACGGTTGATCGATCAAGAGCGGGAAAGGTAATATTTTACGAATATATGACGAAAGGGACAAGTGCTTGATAGAGGACTTCCCTATCAATACAAGTGTCAGAGAGACGACTTTCCTATCAATCTCCTGGATAGCTTTGTTTCTCAGATCAACAGAGTGAGTTATCATGCAGTAGCACAGGTGATGTAGTTTTGTTGCTCGACTTTCTTACACTGCGACCGAAAGGTGTCTCAGTTGTTGACAACAAATTCCAGCTGTGTTGCACACACCCCTTGGGGCAGAATTCGTAGTCCAAAACACACTTATGGAGCTCTCGAATGTAAAATATTATGTTTACACTACTCGTTGCTCTAGTCTACGTCTTTTGGTGGGGCTCAGCCTTTCATTTCTTCTTAGGAAGATAACGATAAAGGCATCATAAAACGTCACAACAGTAGTGCAAAGGAATGCTCAATGAGCGACCTGATGACGTTCAATAATAGTCACTCCCAGCCGGCCGGAGTGGCCGAGCGGTTAAAGGCGCTACAGTCTGGAACCGCACGACCGCTACGGCCGCAGGTTCGAATCCTGCCTCGGGCATGGATGTGTGTGATGTCCTTAGGTTAGTTAGGTTTAAGTAGTTCTAAGTTCTAGGGGACTTATGACCACAGCAGTTGAGTCCCATAGTGCTCAGAGCCATTTGAACCATTTGAACCAATAGTCACTCCGTTGATTTTTGTTGTTTCGAATTAGAGCATGCAGTACTTCTACACCAGACTTCTGAACTTTGCCTATTGAATGCAAATGTCGCATGATGGTAAAATGGTAATCTATCACATATATCAGTAGTCGAGACTTCCTTAATGTGGAAAATCAGTCATGCCAGAACGATCTTTGTTGGAACAAGAATATCTTTTTCTGTCGTATTTTTCCCAAAAGCACTCGCTCCACGCACAGTTCAAATCTTTCTAGCTGCCTCCTCTACATTCACCCCTCTGTTATACCAAAAGTAAACGTTGTGTTGCAGATGTTACACCTTTTTCCACTTGCGACTCTATTTTACAATGCTTAACTGTAGTTCATGATTTTCAAGTATGCAAAATCCAATGCTTAACTGCAAGATGATAACTAGAACTACAAATTCGAAAATGGCATTGATACATACACTGACAGCGTGGCGCCGCCTTCACATGGGCGGCGCCGGATTTCAGGCGGCGGGTGGCGTCTGGTCGGTGGCCGGTAGCCGCTGCAGCGCGAGGAAACGCTCAAGCGTAAGCTGTTATGATCGCGACGCAGCCACGAGCTCTCCTGCGGAATTGTTTCTGGAATATTTGTTATTGCGGGTGGGTAGAATGTGAAGCGAATTATCTTCGATGTTCAATCAGACTCATAACTTCAGACCGAAATGTGGTAAAAAAAAACACAAAAAAAAACAGCTGGAAGCGAACATGCGACTCGAAGTTTAGAATGCACGACGATTACCGCAAGACCACGGGCTCACTCCATCCACATCAACTCGGAAGTAGAAAACACTTCCTCCTAACACTTCCGCATCTTACAGTGTGCCAGATTGTGCAGATGGCCGGACAAAGAGTTGTCAGGGGCGGTCAGTTTTATTGGCCACCTTAAGTGAACGACTCGGACTTAGTCTCTGTGGCGGCCGGCCGGCGGTCAGTTTTTATGTCTAAGACTGTACAAGAACCAATAGGGTTAACAATAAGGTTGGGAGATCAAGAACGAAATGCTCGGATCACAAAAGTTGGGAGGCAGGGATGTAGACTTTCACCCCTGTTTTTTAATCTATACATCGATGACGCAATGACGGAAATAAGAGAAAGACTCAAGAGTGGAACCAAAATTCATGATGAAAGGTTAACAATAGTATAAATCGCTGATGACGTTCGTATCCTCAGTGAAGGTGAAGAAGAATACAGGATCTGTTGAATGGAGTGAAGAGTCTAATGAGTACAGAATATCGATTGAGAGTAAACTGAAGAAAGACGAAAGTAAGGAGAAGTAGCAGAAATGAGAATACCAAGAAACTCCACATCAGAATTGGTGATCACAAAGTAGATGACGTTAAAGAACTTTGCTACCTAGGCAACAAAATAACGTGTGACGTACGGAGAAAGGAGGACATAAAAATATGACTGGCGCTGCCAAAAAGGGCATTCTTGGCCAAGAGAAATGTTCTAGTTTCAAACATAGGTCTTAGATTGAGGAAAAAATTCCTTAGAATGAATTTTTCGAGCACAGCACTGACGAAAGTGAAAAATAGAATTGGGAAAATCGGAAAGGCAGAGAGTCGAAGCATCTCAGATTAGGTAATACAGCGTAATATTGAAAATTAGATGGACTGATAACGCAAGGAATGAGGAAGCTCTCCACAGAAAGGGTGAGGAAAGAAATATGGAAAACACTGTCAAGAAGAAGGGAGATAGTGTAGGACATATGTTAAGACTCCAGAAATAACTTCCATGCTACTAGAGGGAGTCGTAGACGGTGAAAACTGTAGCGGTAGGCATAGATTAGAATATACTCTGAGGTGGAAAGATTGGCACAGGTGATGAATTTGTGGTGGGCCGCATAAAATCAGTCAGTAGATTGATGACTCAAGAAAAGAAATTAGTTTGTACATAGAGAAGCCAACATTGTCGATTTGCAAGTAAACTATGGGACACCATAGCTTCCAGACGACGAATCATGTGAGAAATGGTCCTTAAATTTGTTTTTACAGGTTTTCGGTTAACGCACGTTTGACAAATATTTTTAATAATCTTTATAAAAAAATTACCCTTTTCATAAAATTCTGTTTTAAAAGAACTGCATTTTAACTAACAGTGCATCACGTAAGGATGCACCAATAATGTTGCAAAACAGGTAGTGTTCCCCAAGCAAATCTCATCAATTCATAAAAACGTTTTCAGTTAAAAACGGTTTGAACATTCGTAACTATTAACAGCTCCACACTAAATTATTCCACTTTTCCTACCATCTACGACCAACCACAAACCTTTGAACGTGCAGGGCAGACGGTACCTCTAGCAGCAGAACCTGCACCACGTCACGTACAACTGTCACAGGAGGGGCCTCTTAACACTCCATTATTCTTCAATTATAGCTGGGACTCGCGTTTCCATTGTGGAATTCCCATGACGTATATATCCCTTTTACAACCCATGTTCGCCCCCTTAGGTCACAACAAATCCAATATCACTTCCTTCACATAATCGTCTACATAAGTCATTACAAAGTATTTCTAAAGAGAAATGAAACTAACAAACAATTAACACTATTACAAAGACGTGCTTACGTTTACTATCTAACAGTGAATTTCGACGTAACAAACAAAAATATGCCGATAGTATACGACGAACTAGTTCCCAAAATTAATATCACCCTATTCCGGATGTTCTTACGTATATACAGGCAATACTTACCTACTGATTGAATTTAAATTTATTTTTTATCTTTTCGCTTGTCTCCCATATCCTGGACTACCCTTTATTCTGCTTCGTACAAATGACCCCACATTGGTCCTTCCTATTCTTCAGCTTCTTCGTCCGGAATGGACTTCCAATCACCATCATCTTCTTCCTTCACATCCTCACGTTGCATTTCATTTTCTTGATGGCTTGCCACCCCCTCTGCTATGCACCCTAGCATGCAAGTAATTAAAGACTGCCCCTCATCATATTCTCTGATTTGCCTACCTTCCGCAACACTACTGCTTTCATTTGGTACCTCAATTTGAGCATCTTCCTTCTCCTTCTGTGGTAAGGTTTCTGTTCTGTTGATCTATTATATCAACTTGGCTCAATTTGATTTCTTCTATGGGTGTTCTTACAGCTATTCCCACATCTTTCACCAGTCATTGTTGTGATGGACGTTCCCCATGATTACCAGCCCGTGGATTCAGCTGTCTGATTTTGACAATCTCCGTCCGTTCCCTATTTTTGTCTAGCTATAGCCAATTTGTCGAGAACTGTGACTGATTACTTGGCTGATAGCAATTCCCTGCTGTTCTATTTGTTGGGTAAAGATTTAATGGAATGGCCCCTCCTACTGGTCTGCTCCCACTATTCCTCCCATCATTGTCCACCAAGGTGGTCAGTTAAAGTTTTCGTGACTGTTATTATTCTTTTGTTCTTCCTCCTCTCACGTGGTTCACTCTTGTCAAATTCGAATACTAATTCGCTCAACAAGTTGCTGAAGGCTTCCACATTGTCGCCCCATCTACCCAGCAGAACTCGTTGATACCTCACCAGTAGCTTCATGTGGCAGAATCTGATGATTTCACTAACGCTACAAGCTAGATCTAGGAACTCTTTCTCAGTAAAATGTCGAAGAACTTCACAGAGCTCCTCTGTCCTGGTACTTCCAAATCTTTTCACACTGCAATCTCTTGCTTAATTCGTTCCTGTGTTTCCTTTGACCAATAGATTGCAAGGAAACTTGCCTAAAAACCCACTTAGTGTGATAATCCCATTTAGTGTGACAGTCACAAACCTTACAATTTATACTGTAGAGTCCGCAGTGGTATCGATAGTTCCGATGCCGCAGCGTAGGTTGGCACTAGGAGAGCATCTTCGGCGACCACGGCGCCCTCTGGCCGACGCTCTGCAACTCCACGAGCGCCGCTCCTTTTTCGCCCAGTGCATGAAAAGCAGACGGCCGAGAAGCATCGCTTTAGCTTAGCTTTCTATTGAAACTTTCTTGTCTGGACTTTGGCTCCACACCTACGTGCTCATCTGTACAAAGTTAGCTACTCATTTATATATATTCGTGCACCAGTAAAATCCTCTTTTACTTTACTTGCAGTACCGACGTGCTTTACCTCACCTGCTCCTACTCGCTTCGTCTCATTCGGCTTCTTTGTCAGATTTCAGGAGCAGACCCACTCACCGCCTTCCACGCGGGATACAAAAGCCACGATGTTGGCATTAACAAACCAAATTGCGAAATCCGTATATTGGTGTGATTTCGCACTGTACTTGTGCACCTGACATTTTTATATAGAGATGAAGTGTCTGAAATCAAACGCCTTTCTACTTTGGTGCATATCCTAGTTGGTACAGGTGACACTCTATCTCTTCCTCCCATCTTACAGACATTGCAGACTTGTTACTGCAACTGGCATTTGTGTTCAACTTGAAACAGTACTGCTAGCACGCTTCACAACTAATGTCGATATTTAAATTTTATCAGAAGGCAAAACAGGTAATGTTTAAGAATAATCTATGACGTGGAAAGAGCGTTTTTTCTCTGGTAATCAAAAACTTTGGACAATGGACATGGGAATATGCGCCACAGTGTTTTGTTTCGGTGAGTATTCCTATCTGTCACACTCCCTCTTGCTTCTACGCCCCTCCTAGCGTGTATGAAGCCATGACGTGAGAACGTAATGCGATGTGCATAGGTTAAGGACTAACCCAAAGATAGAAAGCAGTACGCTTACTAAAGCATAGCACAGAGTTTGTCTCAGGGAGCTATAGAAAGATAGACGAGAGTAGAGGGCGCAGGGTGGCCTTCAGTCAGTGGGAGACCAGCGGTTTGAATGAGTGAAAGCAGCCATATTCCGGCACTATTAGCAGCGGCGTGGAGCTGAAGAGACGTGGTGTAAATGAGCTACGGTTGGTATTGGTAAGAACTTAAAAAATGATTTGCATCATTGTGGACAGGGCTCGCGATTTGTTATTTACATTTGGTTTGGTGAGTGGAGGGTCAAATGTCGATCTAATTATTATTATTTTGGCGGATTAACATGGTGAGAGAGTGGTAGTTGCAACCCTCTGTACTAGTGCTGACCATGAGTCTTGCGCCTTGTAGGATGAACTTCACAGTGTTGAATAATGTTCTTTACAAGAGCGGTGATGATATTTCCTGGCAAACATTTTTGTGCTGTGGAGGTGAGTTTTGAAGTGGTTTTCTTCATAATGCGATCTTGGCCACCAGTTTGCGCCATTCCTGCGGTGGCGCAGTATCCATGAAAAATACATATTTTTGATGTCCGTCGATGGTAGAGAATATTCAGGACCGATAATAGAAAGCGGACTAGAATAGTTTTCGTTAATTTTTGGACGAATTCTCGGCACTTTCTTTGTGGTCAATGTCCGTGCCACATGTTCACGCTGTTTCAGAATGAAGGTAGAAATGGTCAGAATATCATGATTGGTGAGTGTTTAACTGTGGTCAGGGGTTATTAAAGGTAGCATTAATTGCGGGGCAGATACTGGTCCGTGGTGGATACAGCATGCTGCCCACGTGTATGCAAGTGGTACGCAGTGTCTTGAACAAGGCAGCCAGCACATGACGCATTTGGAAGATTCTGGTATTGGTCTTGTGTGAATTTTGTGTAGTTTTTGAATTTGTTTCCTTGTGAGGGAGAGATATGCACGTGCCTAGCAAAGATCCGTGTAGTACGTAGTCTTTCATTTGAAAGTGGTACTATTATATTGTTTGGTAGTGTTTTTTCATGAAACTCGCGTTTTTCTACTGAGGAAGGCAAAGTAACGCGAAATTTTTTTCTCTCGGGCGGCGTGCCAGCACGGGCAGCCAGGAAGACTTTGGTAATCTTGCTGATCCTACACCTAATGCAGAGGGTAGGAGTGGATCGATTGCAGAACCAGCTTCTTGAATCTGGAGTGGTGTTCTCAAGAGAACCAGACGTGTTATTAATAAATGGACACATAGACTGACTTTCAGTATGTGGAAAATGAGAAACGAGGTTTGCGGGTTGTAAGACACATGTATGGAGTTGCAGGAAGAAGAGCAGAAAAAGGGAGTTCTGGTGAATATTCAGGAAGAATACTATAGATTGCAACTCTCTTCTAGGAAGCTGAGCAGTTGAAGAGGGTGAATGACCTGGTACTTATGGCACTAATTCGTAATAAATACAGGATGGGTGAATGCAGGCAGGAAACTGTTGAAAACAGTATTCAGGACAACGGAGAACAAGGATATTCAAAATTTGAACAACACGGTGGGGCAAGTGCAAGGGTTAGCTGACACTACTAAGGCCAAGGTAGAATGGCGTAGCACTCAACTGATGAACAGGGAGCAAGCTGTGCAGACATTGCGAGGATAGAACTAGAGTTATCAGCAGAGCTGACGTAATATACACAGAGCACCAGGCAGACTAAATAGTGACCTTGAAATGGCACAGAAACAACTGAGCACAGTGGATGGATGAACAGCTGATATGGGTTTAGAGGGACAGTATAAATGATGCAATGTTGGAAGCAACTACGTTTCAGGAAGCTGTTATCCATGTCATGCATAGGTAACTGAGTTCTGCACTGCTGGTGCCACAGACGTTCCTAGGGAGAGTGCACAAAAGTACTTTATAACGGAGTTGCGGTATGTAACAGAACCAACTAAAAACAGTTTGGCACTGCTTTGTCGCATGTCAGCATTCGAAGCCAAATCGTGTGGTCCAAGGTTGCATGTGTCAGTAAGTTGTTCAGCAGTAGGTTTCAATGTCCAGTATCAATATTTTTTTGTACATCCTTACCCAGTGAAATGGGGCGCAATAGGAAAGTGGGCATGGGTACGAATCAATGAAGTACTGATAGTCTCGTAAAACAGGTGTCCTTGGAAGACCTACATACAAGGTTGACGTAAAGGGAATGCGACGGTGTGTCCAACTAAGGAAGTAGGGACTGACACACAGGCATTTGAGGCATGCAGTTCTTAAGCATCGACTACGCGCCGACCAGCGCAGGGCCGCGAAACGGCATCAAGAAGGCGCTGACCCGCGAGCCAATTTAAAGAGCGGCCAGAGTCACATCTCCAGGAAGAGTGAGTTCAGTGCCCCCCGTCAACGCTGACTTTGCCAGCCGCCCATCGCCGGTCGGCCCTGTTCGTTAGCAGACTTGGAGAGCATCAGCACTGAGTATTAGGAAGACGATACTTAGCCTGCATTCTGAGAATAGGAATAGAAACTAAAGCACTCGTAAGTAGGAGGCAGCAACTGCAAAATGATAAGTAATGGTTCTCTTCTCTGTAGAAATAAAGTGTCGTTATAGTTAGAAAGTGTTTTGTACAGATGATTTTGCCGGAGATCGCAACTTCTCACCTTCCTTGTTCATCTTGGGACGAGGATTCCGGGACCAACGCTGACTTCATTGTGTGCCGTTCTGTCACAGGGTTTCAGTAATATCTCTCTCATTTCCTTCAGAGACGCACTGCTACTAATTGTATTTTCTTTTGCCTCGGTTCTACCTATAATTTGTTGTGGCGCTCCCCTCATTAAAATTGTCGCTAAGCCGCCTCCTACACTACCTGCGCCTACGCACTTCCGGCTGCTGTTGGCTTTGATATCATTCAGTTTCTCCAGTTTCGGAACCAGCAAATGTCGCAGTTGATGATGGCCGTCCAGAAGCGCATTAATGCACAGACCGCTGCTGCGTCAGCTCCGCCACAACAGCCAGCCAAGTCCACGGTACCGCCTCCCCGCCTTCCGCCGTCCAGTGCTTTGTATTAACAACAAGAGGATCGGAACGAGTACCACCGTCAGTTCGACGCCCATTGTGATACACATCAAGTGCGAGGTACTGCGAAACTTCCCTATTCTTGTCAATGGCGGGTACTGGAAAATACCACCTCGTTCAGAAGCTATTCCGGACTAGAAGGCCGGAGTTGTTACTTTTTGTAGACTTAGTTACCACCACCATTACGATGATTAGCTACTGCTTACTGCAGCTCGTTACAAGTTCTTTCGAGTGTGAATAAACCAGAACAGACACACTGTCAGTGGATCACTGAAATTCAGGCTTTGAGACGACAGTGTGCAAACACCTGGCGACAGTATTATAGCGAAACATTCGTGATGTAATTACGTACAATGCGCCAGACAGTAGGATTCGTGAACGAATTCTTAAATTTCTTAAGGGTAGTTTTTTTCTGTAGCTGCAACTACAAAAATGCTTGTTTTTTCACCAGACGCGTTTCGTTTTATTGAGGTAAAACATCATCAGTAGTACATAATTAAGTTATTTACATTCTGACTTGCATTAAGATGGAAAAACAGTTCGTTAACAATATTTTTCTACGACAAAGCGAATCAAAAATAAATAACTTATTTATAGACCACTGATGATGCTTTACCTCAATAAAGAGAAACGCGTCTGGTGAAAAACCACGCGCTTTTGTAGTTTCAACGACAGAAGATAAATACCCTCAAGAATTTTAAAGCAACTAAGGACAGCATGGCTACTCAAACGAAGAATTTAAATTCTTAAACATTCTGATCCTGCTTTGAAAGAAGTGAATTATTGGACATGAGGACTCATGCGACAGTGCCTTGGAAAACATCGAGGAAGCTCCCATTTGCAGTGTAACACAAAGTGACAAACAGGTAGGGCCATGCGACCGCCCGCCTCGGGCTAACGGCCAGACTAAAAAAGTGTCAAAGCGTGTGTCTGCTGTGCAATAGTTTCCCTGGTGATTTTATACCCATAAAAGGCAACATTGCCCTTAGCGAGAAACGATTTGCTTTGCTTGTGGAAAGTCAGCTCATGTACAGTCCGTGTGCTTGCAACAGAAAAAGAACTCTAGCCATGTTCGCTCTCGTAAGCCTGGAGCACTTCATCACTGGGTGAATGTAGTTTTTCTTCACGGGCTACTGGTACCTGTAATGACCAAATTCAGGACGTGCCTTTGCCCGACCCAAGTGCTGTGCAACGTCGGTCACACTGTTTGTGAACTTAGTCATTACCAGACGCAGTGTGTGACTTCAGTCAAACACGGCCGCTTCCGTCAGGTTGCTGAATCGTACCACTTACGAGGCGACAAAATTCTGCACGAACTTACTGCGGATGGCGGTCAGGACACTCCGGTGCTTGGTGTTTGTAGTCTGCCTGCCACATTCCAGTCTCACGCCACAGCAGTGACATTTACCGTTTTGCATATTGCGCAACAAAATAGTATTAGAACAAAGACTAAAAGTTTTGAGGTGTCTCAAGCGGTGTCCAGGTATAGCTCGCCTGCCCCATACACAGTGTTTGGGTAACTAGTATAAACACTTTGGGGTCGCCGAAACACAAGCAAGCAAGGAACATATTGCCACAGCCTATGTGAAAGAGCAAAACCAGAATAATGGGATGTAGTCGAATTAAATCGGGTGATGCTGCAGGAACTAGATTAGGAAATGAGACTCTTAAAGTAGTAAATGAGTTTTTCTATTTGGGGAGCAAAATAACTGATGATGGTCGAAGTAGAGAGGATGTAAAATGTAGATTGGCAATGGCAAGGAAAGCGTTCCTGAAGAAGAGAAATTTGTTAACATCGACTATAGCTTTAAGTGTCAGGAAGTCGTTTCTGAAAGTATTTGTACGGAGTTTAGCCATGTATGGAAGTGAAACGTGGACAATAAATAGTTTGGACAAGAAGAGAATAGAGGCTTTCGAGATGTGTTGCTGCAGAAGAATGCTGAAGATTAGATGGGTAGATCACGTAACTAATGAGGAGGTATTGAATAGAATTGGAGAGAAGAGAAATTCGTGGCACAACTTGACTAGAAGAAGGGATCGGTTGGTAGGGCATATACTGAGGCATCAAGGGATCACCAGTTTAGTACTGGAGGGCAGCGTGGAGGGTAAAAATGGTAGAGTGAGACCAAGAGATGACTACACTAAACAGATTGAGAAGGATGTAGGTTACAGTAGGTACTGGGAGATGAATAATAATAATGTCGTGTGACGAGGGCCTCCCGTCGGGTAGACCGTTCGCTTGGTGCAAGTCTTTCGATTTGACTCCACTTCGGCGACTTGCGCGTCGATGGGGATGAAATGATGGTTAGGACAACACAGCACCCAGTCCCTGAGAGGAGAAAACCTCCGCCCCAGCTGGGAATCGAACCCGGACCCTTTGGATTGACATTCTGTCGTGCTGACCACTCAGCTACCGGGGGCGGACCGGGATATGAAGAACCTTGCACAGGATAGAGTAGCATGGAGAGCTGCATCAAACCAGTCTCTGGACTGAAGACCAAAACAACACATGCGAAAGAGAACAACAGGAACACATGTTTCAGTACCGCGACATCATTGTACAAGAGGCATAATGATAGTCTATTAAAGGGGTAGGACACCTAAGAACGCGTTTCAGACTGCAAACCGTCCATAAAAGAACACTGTGACTGTACCAATCATGACTATATTTCAGAATTGGCTGGGCAATGCTAGGCACATGTCCAAAATTGCTATAGAAAATAACAGACGAAATAAAAAATAGTTTAGTAAAACTTCAAATGTTGATATTAGCCATCGGGCTGTGTGTGTGTGTGTGGGGGGGGGGGAGTTTGGGGGATGGGGGGATGTGGTCGGAGGGGATCTTCAGCTCTATCAGCTGCCATTCCTGCTCGTCACAGCGGTGACTGAATGAAGATGGGGGCCAGACAGGCCTGCCGTGGGTGAAGAACTAAAACTTCCGGCTGCAAGCTGTCCTACTTGGGCAGGGAGCGCCTGGTGCCGCCGTCACTGCTCGGCAGTGAGTACCGCCTTGTCGGGTGTACGCTGTGATGGCGCCACAGGCTGTCCTCCGTACAACTGCTGCGGTTCCGTCTACTCGCTGTCAGGGTATGCAGGTTTCTGGGAGTAAGATAAGGCTCAACGAGAGCGATGAGGGCCGGCCGGGGTAGCCGAGCGGTTCTAGGCGCTTCAGTCTGGTACCGCGCGACCGCTGTGGTCGCAGGTTCGAATCCTGCCTCGGGCATGGATGTGTGTGATGTCCTTAGGTTAGTGAGGTGTAAGTAGTTCTAAGTTCTAGGGGCCTGATGACCTCAGATGTTAAGTCCCATAGTGCTCAGAGCCATTTTTGAGAGCGATGAGGCTACAGCGTACGTCCACATTCACTCCCAGCTGTGGCGCATATTACCTGCCACTCTGCCCTCCACGATGCTGTAAAAATGACTGCAGGCAACAAGAGGACTACGACTGCAGATTCCGCGATGGGCACTGGCGTCGGTCTCAGCGCGATAACGCGGGCCGGACGTGGCACGGTTGGTACCAGGCCAGCGGAGGAAGGGACTGAATCACTGTACAACTCTCAGCCAGAAATTTATGTTAATGCTGTCTCACTGTCGCCTTGCGAGTGACACACTTCTCCAATAGCCTTTCTGCAAAACCGTCCTGAACCCTCGTATGTTATCACTTCTTGCAAACGCCTACAAATGAGAAAATTGTGATAGCACCATCAGACGGTGTCTCTATGGAATGGTTCTGCCTCCACTACTGTGGAGCCTAGTTGTGAATGAACTCGTTTAAGAATTACATTTTAGAGGGTGCTTTTGGCAAGGTTCACTGACGATTTAGTCAATACAAAATTGCTAGAACCATTAGAATAATGGCAAAATGAGCTATGGGCATTGTGCAAAACTGATACTGGGAGAAGGATCTAAGGATATGTCTCAAAAAAAATGTTGTAGTACTCTCCACGGGGTGGCATATCCAGTACATATACTGGAAACTCAAGCTTTTGGACGAAACCCTACCAGTGAAACTATCATGGACGCCTCACATACAGAACGTATGTTGGGAAGGCGAAAGGTTTTTTCGTGTGCGCTAGAAGAGTCTGTGTTAAAAACTGGGGTGTAACACCAAGGAGTGTGTACTGGATGTACACCACTGTAATAAGGCCTACGATAATTTTATTTTCTACAGTGTGGAGGAACAAAGCAGAGCAGAAGGTGGTGGCTAAGTAGCTTGGCAAGGTGTAGAAACTGGCCTGCATAACAGTAACAGGAGGAGTTAGCGGCACGCCCACTGCTGCGGTGGAGACCATGCAGGACAAGTCCCCATTGCACCTTTGGGTTGCAACGGAATGAGCGAGAGAGGTGTACACGTTTGCATCAAGGTGGACCCCCAGTTCCCATATTGTTGTGCACCGATATGCAGAAACTTCCTGGCACACAGTTGTAATCCACCAGAAAGTTTCATATCAGCCCACTCTCCGCTGCAGAGCGAGAAATCTCAGTGTGGGAACAGCGTGGCTGACATCGCAGCCCTGGGCTGGAGCTGTGTTAACCTCCCTAAGTGACGCGTGCCCACTCTCTGGGCCGCTTTTCGTGTCGTGGCCGAGGAGCAGTTCCCGGCTGAGGGCCCGGAGCGCGGCAGCCTCCTACCCACCGGCGTCGCACATCTGTCCGAGCACCTCACGCGCCAACTCACATTGCGCTCGCCCGCGTCCCGCCGACAGCTATCAGCTCGTGGCGTAATGCACTATACCTGTAGCGCAGTCCATCGCCTCGGGGGCGGAGGACGAGGCGGCCTCCGACTGCGGGGGTGGCAAACGGCGAGCGGCGCCTGCGCAGAGAGGCGCCCTCCTGGACGGTGGAGGCGGGGGCGGAGGCTGCGGGGGCGGCCAGTGGTGTGCCGGACGCGCTGCGCGGCGCACGCCTCCTCTCTCTGCGGCTGCTGCTGGCCAGCGTCACCGGCGCCTCGCCACGGCAGACCGGTACGTTGCGCCGCCGGCACGCCTCCTCGCTTCACCACTGCTTGTACTCCCATCACTGCCGTCTAAACGCGGGTACCTCCGGGCAGAAACCGCATCCAGTAGCGTTTGCTGTGTCTGCCTCCTTACCTCGCAAGCCAATCTAGAGGGGGTCGCGGAGCGTACTTCTGATAGCACTCTCATTTCTCCTTGTCTGTCGCATTCGCCGTCGGCTCACCGATCGAACAACTGTCGGTAAGCTTCCGTATGAGCTCAACACTTCTGAATGTCGTTTAGACGCAGGTCGGAGGAATTCGTATGTTGGGTGGCTCCTCTTGGAACGTACGTTTCACCAATTTTTCGATGGTGACCATCAAGTCTGCCTCTGGAGTTTCTTGATCACGTTGCGCCTGTGCCTGCCATACGATCTCGTGACGTAACACGCAGATCCTTACGTCAGCTGCTCCAGCTGTTCTATTAACTCTACCTAGAGGGCGGTCGCAGACTGACGAGCTACACTCGAGCATCGGCGGAACGAGTGTTTGATACAACATTTCTTCCGCGGGTGATATTTCCTTAATAATCTGCAAATGAACTTCACGCTGGGAGATTCTTTCAGAACAAGTGGTTTTATGTCGTCATTCAGCTGGGAGGCGTTTCGATGTCTCTCTCCTAGGTATTTAATCCTAATCATCTCCTTCAGCAGGTAGGGGAACGAGGCCCCTCCACCAGTTACGGCCCGTAAAGTTATCTCTCTTTCCAATGTTGTCAAATATATGTGCTCACTGCTCGACGTCAGATTTCACCTCGTCCTTGTACCTGAGATTTGGTCTTCCTCTTCGTATTCTGTCTTTCCATCTCAAATCATACACTACCCTTGGCAGCCTGTTAGCATTCATGGGTCACGTATGTCCGTCCCATCTGAGCCCCTCGGAGTTAATTTTATCTTTTGGTCTTAGAGCATGGGCCTGTTTTCAAATTTTCTCGTTCCAGATTGTTTTATTTCTCGTCTTTCCGATAATTCTATGACGAACATTATCTCTTGCTGCCTGAATTCTGCCGATCTCTTTACTTCTCACGTTCCATGTTTCACAACCGTACGTCAAAATGGACGCGTTATAATGGTCATACACGATATTCTTATATTTTAGTGATATTTCGTGTTCCATATTAAGTCTGTACCTATTCGTATAAGTTGCTACCTCGCTTAATTGTCCCAGTGATTTGCCGGCCGGAGTGGCCGAGCAGTTCTAGGCGCTACAATCTGGAACCGCGCGACCGCTCCCGTCGCAGGTTCGAATCCTGCCTCGGGCATGGATGTGTGTGATGTCCTTAGGTTGGTTAGGTTTAAGTAGTTCTGAGTTCTAGGGGACTGATGACCTCAGAAGTTAAGTCCCATGGTGCTCAGAGCCATTTTGCCAGTGTTTTCCTTGCCTACAGAGCCAGTATAAGAGACAACGATGGCAGGATATTTGATAATATACCTCGTTTGCATCTTTCCTCTCCACTTCTTCACGCCCCATTGGTTGTCCATACATTTTAATGACAATCAGCTCACGTTTCCTTGACTGAAGATGAGACCGTATGCTTTAGCAGTTATTTGACCTTCAAGGTATCCTTTAGAGTTGTCCCACAGGCATACACCAACAAATCAGATGGTTTCCATTTTTCACCTCTGACGGTATGGTGTACTTTTCTCCGGATGTTGTTCACTGCAATAATGAGAAGAAGAGGAGACAGAACTCCACCTTACCTTAAATCAGATTTCATTCCAAAATTTTCAATCACTTCTATATATGTACCGGCTTTACTGTATCTTGATGCTGTGTACCATCTCATCCTGTGTTCCAATCTTCTTCAATGTTCCTCACATGTTTTTCTTGTTTATAACATCTAACGCTTTCTGAGTTTACACAAAGGGTAACCATAGGTGTCGGTTGTGTTTCGAGTATTTTCCGTTAACAGGCGGAGATCAAAAATTAATTGAATCCTTGATCTTCCCTTCCTGAATCTCTACTGTTCTTCCAAGAGATTTTATTCTGTTAGGGGTGTGATCTTATGCTTCAAAACTCTTTAATAATTTTTTCCGACTTAGGATGTTAAAATAAAACCCTACCGTCAGCTCTTACCAACTCTCTAGGATCCAGCAGATAGTGTCACAAGCGGAGGAGACGTCCTGCAGACGATGTCGTGCTGTTAGCAAAGGCACCCGCGTCGGTCATATGCTGCTATAGCGCATTAACGTCAGATTTCGCGGCACTGTTCTAGCCGATAGGTTGGTCGTAGGCCCCACATTAATTTCTCTGATTATTTCACACAGTGTTGGTCGGCTGTTACCACCGACAACTCAAGCAAACGCCGTCGCTCTCGGTAGTTAAGTGTGGGCTACTGGCCACGGCGTTGTCCGTGATGAGAGGTTAACGCGTGAAATTTGGTGCCCTCGGCAGAGGCAGAGGCTTGACATTGCAGATCGAATTTCATGAGAACATCGTGAATGGGATGTCCCGTGGGGCTAGCTCCTACCACCGTTCTGCGTTCAAAGTCTGTGAATTCCGTTATGTACCGAGTTAAAACGACAGCTCCGTCAGTTCACTGGCCTTTCATACCCTGCGTACAGCGTGTGCACATCGCTTTTGGCGCTTCAGTGTACTCTCAGACAACTGAGGAACGTTTCTTGCCTGTAGACACGTTTTTGCAACAGAATCGGAGAACTTGTGACTTTTGTTTGATTTAGGAGACAGGAGACAATCTTAGTCAATATTGCGCAACAATCGCATTATGGGAGACAGGAGACAATTCTTATATTGCGCAACATTTGGCAGTGTGGACGTGGTGGTAGAGACGGCCTTCAGTTATTTAGTCTGCACCATGGAAAACACTACGTCGACTTTTTTATTCTTTTTTCTTTTTCTTGTTGTTACAAATCATTTGCCAAGATGTGGCAACGGAGGAAGTGTTGCAACTGACTGAACATTTTCACACAGCATCATGTTTGTGGGAAGTTAGCAATTCCGAACATAAAAATCGTAACAAAAGAATTTAATTATCGAGGAGATGGCCAAATAATGTTAAGTATCAGCGAGTGATGTTGAAAGAAAACGATGCTGTCTTCTACCTTCAAAGTCGAATGTAAATGACTGCCGAAGCGATACTCCACAAACAGAACACATTTCCATCGACGTCTCCTCTATCGATTTCTTTCACTGTTTATTACTGTCACTGCACGAGGCCGAGCCCAACGGGGTCCGCCACATTTAGCTCGTACCGAGGAACAAGACATTCAGGTGTGCATCTCAGACAAACTATCTAGACTGTCCATAATACATTGTCTAGCTAAGTGTCTATAGACATTGTACATATTTACATCTACTTCCATACATACTCCACTGTACGGTGCGTGAAGATCTGTACCCTGCACCACTACTGGACATTTCATTTCCTGTTCCATTTGCAGACGTCTTCCGTATGAGTCCTAATTTCTGGTATCTTATCTTCGTGGTTCTTATGCGAAACGTATGTAGGCGGCAGCAGAATCATTCTGCAACCTGTTTCAAATTCCAGCTCCGTAGCTTTTCTCAATAATGTTCCTCTGGGGACGCCGATATCCCCGCAATACTTTTGTGTTGTCAGAACCTACCAGGAACAAACCTAGCAACCTACATCTGAACTGATTTCCTGGTTTAACTGAGTGCAGGTGTCCAGATCCATACTCTCTCTCTCTCTCTCTCTCTCTCTCTCTCTCTCTCTCTCTCTATATATATATATATATATATATATATATATATATATATATATATATAACTCTCGCAAAAAAAATAAAATAAAATAAAAAAATAGAGAGGATCGTTATCTACTGTTCTTGTAACTTACGCGAGTGTGGAACCCAACATACTGCGACAGCCTCTGGTGGGGAGCGCCGCGACACCGTTCTGCTGCTACACGTCGCAGCTACCACGTGTGAGTCAGGGACAGCGACGTGCGGAACTGTTTTTGCTCAAATCGTGCTACTTTTAACGAGAGTGGTTACAGTTTGTACCTAAAAACTTCTTTCCCTTCTTTCCAATATTTCCATTCCCTGATGCTTGACGCTTTAACGGCCTTGCCGCAGTGGATACACCGGTTCCCGCGAGATCACCGAACCTAAGCGCTGTCGGGCGTGGCCGGCACTTGGTGGGTGACCATCCAGGCCGCCATGCGCTGTTGCCATTTTTCGGGGTCCATTCAGCCTCGTGATGCCAATTGAGGAGCTACTCGACCGAATAGTAGCGGCTTCGGTCACGAATGACATCTTACGACCGGGAGAGCGGTGTGCTGACCCCACGCCCCTCCTATCCGCATGCTCCACCGAGGATGACATGGCGGTCGGATGGTCCCGATAGGCCACTCGTGGCCTGAAGACGGACTGTGTGTGTTAATGCTTGACGCTTTCAGGTACTGTAATTACTCGTCAGCGTGAGCAAAATTTCTTCGTGATATCGGATTTCATTCATTAGCAACAGAGAGAAGCGGAACTAAGTTCTTATTATTACACGGCGCTGACGTAACCTCAGAATGTGAAGAAATTTTTTTTTTGTTCTTAGTGCTTTGTTGCAAGCAATGATCTGACTCCAGGGATTCTTTACAGAGTAATGGTTCAAATGGCTCTGAGCACTATGGAACTCAACTGCTGAGGTCATTAGTCCCCTAGAACTTAGAACTAGTTAAACCTAACTAACCTAAGGACATCACAAACATCCATGCCCGAGGCAGGATTCGAACCTGCGACCGTAGCGGTCTTGCGGTTCCAGACTGCAGCGCCTTTAACCGCACGGCCACTTCGGCCGGCTACAGAGTAATGATGCGGGTTTGTTACACTAATCAAGATGATAAACCGCTGTGAAACGTCCTTTCTCCTGCATGATCCTTAGTGGTTCCCAACGCTCCAACATGATAAAATATCAGTGCTACACTAGTAATCATCCTGATTGTACTTCAGTACTTAATGCTCTTAAGGGTGAGTCGCGTGGGGATTCCTCTCCTTTTATCCCGTGAAAGCGACAGGACACTGAAACGAGGTTCTCGGCAAAGGGTGCTACTTTGAAGGAGGGTTACATTAATTTCTCTCGTTTCCTTCTGTTCTTGTTTCTCAGAGATTGACGTCACTTTCTTTTCCCTTGTCCTCGTTAGCTGCGTTTTATCAGGTCACCTCTCCCTCATCTACTCCTTCTGCTGTGTCCACTGTCGCTAGCGCTCACAGTTTAAACGTACCTTTCTGTAATTTCTATTTGCTACTGTACTTGTCGTTAACGAATGTAAATTGTTTGTTCTTCCTGAACCGCACTAATTTCTAAATCTTGTATTCTGTATTAGATGTAGCTCAAAACCCGATTATTTTAATACACGTAACACAAAAAATGTAGAAAGATACGTTACATGTGAGAGATAGCCTGATGGTCCTAAGCGTGCCAGGTTGAATAAACCGATAATAAATATAACTAAATAAAAAAAAAATTATGTTATATGCTCAGTATTTGTGACGCTAGTATGGACCTATATATTGAAGGAAGTATAGTCTTTAAAATGGGAAGGAATACTTTTTGATGCCGTTTGACTGCTCGTGAAAAACAAGTACAGTGACATAGCGCTTGTTAATATTGTCTTCCAAAAAATTTTCGAAACTATCTGAGAAGTGTGCTGAAACTGGAGAGCGAAGCAAGCAGAGTTCACTTTTTCAGTGCAAACAGTGCCAAAGCGGACAGTCTTCGTCGTCATATTGAGGAAGAGGATACGAAGATAGCGGCTGCGCTGCTAGTCAGTTTCAGCTTATTTCGAAATTACGTTTAGGAAATATTACGAGGCAATATTAATAAACGTTATATAGCCGTAATCGTCTTTTCGAGGGGTTTAGCATGTCGTTCAAGCAAATCTTTGTAGTAGAAGACTATTAACTGCGTTCGATATTTGACATAAACTTCATAAGGGAGTACCAACTGTTTAGAGTGGTCTAGAAGAGGTTCTTGCTTGAATATCTCGAACGGTATATAACTTCAGAGTGTTAACCATCTAATAAAATTACGTCACCTTTTTTTGTACTGACAGAATACGTTGTTCTGGAGTCTTGAACCATTCACGAAATGAAAGGGGTACTACGTCTGACCCAGCAACTCGCCCTGTGTACTGTGTACTGTGTACTGCCTCACTGCCTCACCGACACGTCCCCCCCCCCCCCCCCCCCCCGTCGGAGGTTCGAGTCCTCCATCAGGCATGGGTGTGTGTGTTGTCCTTAGCGTAAGTTAAAGTTAGATTAAGTAATGCTGCGTAAGCTTAGCGACCGATAATCTCAGCAGTTTGGTCCCATAGTCCTTACCACAAATTGCCAAAAAACATCAGTAGTCAGAACTGTCTGAGTAGCCGTCGAAGCGATATAAATTCCTTCCTTCTAAAACTGCAGCAATTTTAGCACCTATTTATCGCTATGAGACTGTATGTACTTTATTTTGTTAATTCATTTGTGGCTCAGTGCTCTGAGACTGAGTAGTTCACTCCATTGTGTGATGGATAGTGTAAGTAATTTGTCTTTGTAGTACAGGATCATTAACTGCGTTCGATAGTTGACATAAACTTCATAAGGGAGTACCAAGTGTTTAGAGAGTGGTGTAAAAGAGGTTCTACAGTGGAGACCACACATTACCCGTACTACGCGTTGCTCTCCATCAAACATTTTCTTCCTCAATGAACACTTGCCACGTGGTACAATGAAACAACAAGTCAGCGAGTGAAAGTGGGAAAAATAAGACAACGTTTTAATGCTTTCATATCCAAATTCAGCAATTATTTGTAATGCAAAAGCTGCTGAGCTAGAAGAAGTTCCGTACATGTGCTTTCTAATTCAGGTTCTCAACTACATAAACCCCTAAGTGTTTAGAATTTTCTGCTTCGTTCGTCGTTTTCCCCCATTTATGATCTCCGATCGTGTGGTCAGGCTTTGCGCAGTGTAGAGTCGGATAGATAGCGTTTTATCTAAATTTAATGACGGTCTGGTTAAAGATAGCCAGTTAATTCCGTTCAGAACAATTGTATTTGTAATTTCAAGTGTTTAAGTTTCTCCATTAGGATTCATTGGAATAGTTGCATCATCTACAAAAAGAACTTGGTCAGCTTCTTCGATACACAGTGTCACATCCGCCGTAAACAACGAAAACCGCGGCAGACCCTGTACCGGCCCATCTCACTGACCGTCACTCCGGAAGTGCTGTAACGCTGCGTGCACTTCCCGAGTTTCTGTGTAAAACGTTTTCTTTTCCAAGCACGGCACACACGTACTGCAGGAATGTGTACCGATTATAGCAACAGCGTCTGGGCGAGTACACCTAATGAATTACTTTGCTATACGTCACAGGCGAACAAGAGGTTTTCGGCCAACACACACAAGACGCGGAGCCCCGGTCGTTCCCTGGCAGTGTGGAGGCGCCACCGCTTTGAGCTGACGTCAAAAATGTCAGGGATGACTACTTTCTTCGGTCTCCTGTTACAATATTCTCCACAAAATCCTTTTATAATCTCAAAACTAGCAATATAATACTTCCGATGATTGTTTCCAGGATTGTCCTCTTCCGTCCTTGTCCGACCTAGTAAGTCAGTATACAAGGTGTATTACGACTCCTATTATAGGCCTCTTGGGGTTGTAGAAAGGATTTAGTTGATACAGTTTTGATAACAGACCCGTGTCCAGAAATGTACGGCTGGGGTGTAAAATAAGCTGGAGCACCTCGAACCTCCTTCACGTCGTCTGCAGACAGCGCAGGCGAGGAGCCGCGACCCGTGGCGCGCAGGCAGGGGTTCCCAGCGGCCGGTCGCCGGCTTCTGTCCTACGCGACCCCAAAACCAGTGCGGCGCCTTCGTCGAGCACCGCACTCATTTCTCCTGGGTGGGAACGCATCAGTTTCTAGCGAGAACACTGTGTCAGGTAGTAGCTGTAACAGGGGCGGACGACGGCGCGCACTTGTCATTACGTCTGCGTACAGCCAAGACCGAGATCTGAAACAGATCCCATCTACAAAGTTAGACTACTGGCCATTAAAATTGCTACACCAAGAAGAAATGCAGATGATAAACGGGTATTCATTGGACAAATATATTATACTAGAACTGTACATGATTACATTTTCACGCAAATTGGGTGCATAGATCCTGAGAAATCAGTACCCAGAACAACCGCCCCTGGCCATAATAACGGCCTTGATACGCCTGGACAAACAGAGCTTGGATGGCGTGTACAGGTACAGCTGCCCATGCAGCTTCAACACGATACCCAAGCTCATCAAGAGTAGTGACTGGCTTATTGTGACGAGACAGTTGCTCGGCCACCATTGACCAGACGTTTTCAATTGCTGAGAGATCTGGAGAATGTGCTGGCCAGGGCAGCAGTCGAACATTTTCTGTATCCAGAGAGGCCCGTACAGGACCTCCAACATGCGTTCGTGCATTATCCTGCTGAAATGTAGGCTTTCGCAGGAATCGAATGAAGGGTAGAGCCACGAGTCGTAACACATCTGAAATGTAACGTCCATCTTCAAAGTGCCGTCAATGCGAACAAGAGGTGACCGAGACGTGTAACCAATGGCATCACGCCGGGAGATACGCCAGTATGGCGATGTCGAATACACGCTTCCAATGTGCGTTCACCACAATGTCGCCAAACACGGATGCGACAATGACGATGCTGTAAACAGAACTTGGATTCATCCGAAAAAATGACGTTTTGCCATTCGTGCACCCAGGTTTGTCTTTGAGTGCACCATCGCAGGCCCTCCTGACTGTGATGCAGCGTCAGGGTAACCGCAGCAATGGTCTCCGAATTGATAGTCCATGCTGCTGCAAACGTCGTCGAACTGTTCGTGGAGATGGTTTTTGTTTTGCAAACGTCCCCATCTGCTGACGCAGAGATCGAGACGTGGCTGCACGATCCGTTAGAGCCATGCGCATAACATACCTGTCATCTCGACTGCTAGTGATACGAGGCCGTTCGGATCCTGCACGGCGTTCCGTATTACCCTCCTGAACCCACCGATTCCATATTCTGCTAAAAGGCATTGGATCTCGACCAACGCTAGCAGCAATGTCGCGATACGATAAACCGAAATCTTGATAGGCTACAATCCGACGTTTATCAAAGTCGGAAACGTGATGATACGCATTTCTCCTCCTCACACGAGGCATCACAACAACGTTTCACCAGGCAACGCCGGTTAACTGCTGTTTGTGTATGAGAAATCGGTTGGAAACTTTCCTCATGTCAGTACGTTGTAGGTGTGACCATCGGCGGCAACCTTGTGTGAATGCTCTGCAAAGCTAATCATTTGCATATCACAGCATCTTCTTCCTGTTGGTTAGGTTTCGCGTCTGTAGCACGTCATCTTCGTGGTGTAACAATTTTAATGGCCAGTAGTGTATTTTACATCCAACGGTACATTTCCGCGCGTAGGTTTCTTATCAAAAGTTTATCTAGTAACTCCATTCTAGAGCCTCTACAATCCTGTAATACGACTTCTGACAAACCCTGTACAGCCCACAAAATTTATCTTTCGCCCTTTATCCAGTTAAAGGAGCTGATTTTTAGAACAACGGACCTTAATTCTATAATACTTGAAATCCCATCAGTAGCCAACGACCGTTGTGCTCAAGATTTAAAAGTATAAATGCGCTATCGTACAGTCAGTTTATTTGGATCCGCTTAATGCTTTCCATTACATTAGCTTCATCAAAATCTGTGGTACACTGAACTGGCAAAAACTGAATACAAAACGAAACTTCCTGGCAGATTAAAACTGTGTGCCCGACCGAGACTCGAACTCGGGACCTTTGCCTTTCGCGGGCAAGTGCTCTACCATCTGAGCTACCGAAGCACGACTCACGCCCGGTCCTCACAGCTTTACTTCTGCTAGTATCTCGTCTCCTACATTCCAAACTTTACAGAAGCTCTCCTGCGAACCTTGCTGAACTAGCACTCCTGAAAGAAAGGATATTGCGGAGACATGGCTTAGCCACAGCCTGGGGGATGTTTCCAGAATGAGATTTTCACTCTGCAGCGGAGTGTGCGCTGATATGAAACTTCCTGGCAGATTCGAGTCTCGGTCGGGCACACAGTTTTAATCTGCCAGGAAGTTTCATATCAGCGCACACTCCGCTGCAGAGTGAAAATCTCAAAAAATGGTTCAAATGGCTCTGAGCACTATGGGACTTAACATCTATGGTCATCAGTCCCCTAGAACTTAGAACTACTTAAACCTAACTAACCTAAGGACAGCACACAACACCCAGCCATCACGAGGCAGAGAAAATCCCTGACCCCGCCGGGAATCGAACCCGGGAACCCGGGCGTGGGAAGCGAGAACGCTACCGCACGACCTCAAGATGCGGGCTGAAAATCTCATTCTGAATACAAAATACTTGAGCGAAAATCGATAATTTTGAAAGTTAATGTAATTAATGTCTGCAGCTCACATCTGCTTGAAGATAGTAAGACGTAAGTTCGGCTGGTATAAAACTTTCACTCAAAGGATACACGTAACCAGAATGTCAAAGCACCGCAAGCGCTGACGGGCTTGGCTTGGTACAGTTTTCGCTGTCGCTGTGTGCTGACAGCCGCCCTGGGACGCCGCCTCTCCGAGCCGTGTTTCCCTGCTCTTTGCACATTCAGGCTTTCATTGTAAAAGTTTTACCGTGAACTGATAGAACTTCGGCGAAACTGGAACGGCACCTCCATCCTTAAACTTATCATAAATGTTTTATTAACTCGCTTTACTTCGTTTAAGATCGCCTTATTAATTTTGCTGTTTCTTCAAACCGTGAAACTGAATAATGAAGTTTTGTAACTATTGTACTCTTGCTTGATATTTTTCTTAATTATGGATAACTGCGCAGTCGCTTCGCTGCCTTCATTGTAATGTATTTTTTTGACACGAGAACGTATTTTCATTGTTGATATGTTGAAAATTTAATACAGTTGTAATCAGTTTATTCACCTGTATCAGGAGGGAAGTTTCTTTGGTTTGATATACTTTTTTGATAACAGAAAAACAGTAATATCTTTTCGTTAGAGTTTAACGTGATCTGTTTGGTTCTAAACACAGTTATCGAGATTACTGTCCGTAACGAAGAGAACAATTAATTGTTTTCAGACTCGTAAAGTTCTTTAAGATCAAATGGGGCAGTCCATGTCTTAATTTACTCAAAAACGAAGATTAGGCCACTTTAAACCATGTTTTATACAAAGGTTCAATAGGTAACTTGCGCATCTCACAACACAAACGTGTACAGTGCTAATGACTTCTTCACTACCGAGCGAGGTGGCGCAGTGGCTAGCACACTGGGCTTGCATTCGGGAGGACGTCTACTACTCGCTGCACCCACAACTGACCCTATGTCATCATTCCATTCCGTGTCTCCCAAGTATTACACCCACGCATTTGTATACGTTTATAGATTCCAGCTGTGACTCACTGTTATGATATTCATACCATAACGTAAGTTTTCGTTTTGTGAAGTGCGCAGTTTTGCATTTCTGAACATTTAAAGGAACCTGCCAATCTTTATACCAGTTTCAAATCTTATCAAGGTCTTACTGAATGTTTGTACGCCTTTGTTCAGACTGTATTTTGTTGTAGATAACTGGATCGTCTACGGAAACTCTGAGATTTCTATTAATGTTCTCCGCAAGGTCTTTGATATATAGGACGAACAGCAAGGAACCCAGCACACTTCCCTGGAGTACACTCGAAATTGCTTCTACATCTGCCGATGACTCTCCACCCAAGTTATGTTGCGTCCGCCCTGTCAAGGGATCCTCACTCCAGTCACAAATTCCGCGTGAAACGCCAAGTGATCGTACTTTTTACAATAAGCGTTGGTGTGGTACTATATCAAATGATTTTCGGAAATCCAGATATACTCCATGTACCTGACTGCCTTGGTCCATGGCTTTCAGGATATGTGAGAAAAGTGTGATTTTGGCTACACATGATTTATGCTTTCGAAATATTAGGTGGATGGCATGCAGGTGGTCGTTCTGTTCGAGATACCTCATGATATTTGAGATTGGAATATGTTCTAAGATTTTACAACAAGCTGATGTCAGGGATACTGGACGGTAGTTTTGTGGACCACTTCTACTACCTTCCTTGTAGACAGGTGCGGCCTGTATTTTTTCACAACACTAGGAAACGCAAACGCAGCCTCAGCTAACACACTAAAACAGATCAAAATACTCTAAAAACATAACTCATAAAGTCATAGCAAGCAACACAATAGCCATAAAATCAGACAAAGGAAATAGTCTGAGCAGAATAAACCAAAACGAATATAACAGAAAAGTAAGTGATTTTCACAGCTAACAACGTCACATAAACTGTAAGCAAATAAACACGCAGCACAAACTAAGAAAATTACATAAAACTGCAACACAATGTTCATTTATCTCAATATGTCCAGTTCCTGATTTCGTTGAGAGTAGCCCACGTCTCATCAATGATAAACTGAATAACCTTTTTAGAAACTTATACACACAGACAAGAGCAGATTCATAATAAAAACACATGGCCACTGGCAAACAAAATGAAAGACATTCAAATAACATAAAATGGAAGATTCGTATCATTTGATTTTTGTGCACTAACATACCTGTCCATGACGTTATACCAACTACACTAAATTTTATTTGCTCCAATATAGGAAAATGTCTGTTGCTGGAGTACATGAAATAACAGAACTACTCATATTGGTTCTAACACAAAACTACTTCAAATCCAACTATACATTTTATTCATGAACTGATGGAGCATCTATGGGATATAGCATTGCTGTTCCGATAGCAGATATCTTCTTAAATAGCTGCAAAGGAAAATTTTTTGATCCCACTAGCCAAGAAAGTTATATATCACCACAGAAAAGATGGAAATGACAGCAACATCAAACAACACGACACGATTCATAAGTCCGAAATTAGTAGTTTATCCATACATTATCCCTTGAGTGTTAAAAGTGAACTAATTAGGAAAAAAACATGTTCATAGCTTGCTTCTTGCAAAATTCAGACCTTGTCCACTTTACTAACAATGTGCAGCTTCGTAAAGTTGGACAATTGCCTGCTGTAAGATTTCACCAGTCATCAGCAGGTATGTGAGCAATCGCAAAAATGTTAATGTCTTACAAGAAATGATTTGAGGTTGTGGCCAGAGACATTAAAATATTCACCTTACAATACACACACATACACACAGTGAAGAAAGATGACGTCGTCAGTGGCAGTAGTCTGCACATCTGCGAACAGAACGGCTCAGGGTCGTAGGCCGTAGCAGGCGTTCATGTTCACTGACAAACGCGTGGCGTCTACACGTAAAGCGTCACCTGGTGGTGTCTCAGTGTTCGTGGAATGTTCCTTGTGTAGATCTCCTATTCAGGTTTGTTGATGACTGAGGTCAACCAAAAGCCTGCCTGACAGTTTGCATTGTTACTGTGGGTTCGATGACCTCCACAGCATTGCTACGTGCTGTCCAGAACATGGCTTGGTGCCTGCCGCAAGTAGGTGAGGTACCTATTAAACCTTGGTGGCAGCGTCTCACCTCGGGTGGAGAATGTAGGCGGTCGCGGGGTAGTGCCTTGACCCTGCTGATGGCTGGTGGGCCTTCCATCTGCCACTGGCGGTGCGGCGCGGCTGCCTCCAGTCAGCGGCAGGCCTCAGCAGCGGGTCAAGGCCACGTCACTTCCGCTGAGGCCAGCTGTGTCTGCCTCGGATCACGCTTCGGGTGTCCGTGTGATGGTATGTTTTCCGTTGGGCGTAGGACTCCTCCAACAGTTCACATCGTGACATTAGATGTACGACAATGAAATTCCACATAAAGCCATTACAAATAACAGTTTTATTTACATAAGAAAAGATAATTCTAACCAGTCACACGAAAATGCAGTACTAATTACAGCTCTGTGTCCTCAAAAATTTTGCGAAATGAGAAGTACTGTGTCCTTTCCGCTTTTAAAATTGTTAGGCCTTCTAACACTATGTATCACTAATAGATACCAATAAAGATAACAACGTAAAAATTTCAACAGGTTCAGGCTCCTCGGTCTCATAAACATTTCAGAAAACGTCCGATTAGTTCAAATAATATTAAATTAACCTAATAACAAATGACGAAATTCACTGGAAAAGTAATTGTTTATTAGCATGGTTAATCGCAGTTTTGGACATGCTATTAGTATGCATAACATACAGTTTTATTTTTCAGGTTTCGCAGGAATCTGTAGATGCTAGACGGAATTTTCTCTACATACGGTGAGCAAACATTCTTCAGAAGTTATTGGCCCATCCTAGAATCAGCTACTGTAATTTACTCCCTCAGATACACGGTGGGACTTTATGTCATTCTTTACCAGTTATTTACTCTTCTTGATCGACTTCCAGTTAAAATACTTCTTTTAAATCTACGTTTAGTATGGCAGTTCTGAAATACATCAGGAACATGAACAAAACGTAAGTTTGATGACTTCACAAAGCATACATTTATCTAACTGCATTCATTATAACTGCAAAACACATTATGTAATCTCCTTACAATATCTGTACTGGTCTGCATATTACATCTTATTTAAGTTCTCCAATTTCTGGCGTTCACGAGCGGTATTACAGCTGTAAATTCTCTTAATTACCATGACATGAATTTCATCGGATGATAGTCGCAACCCCTGCAATCAGCATATGCACGACACACACAGAAGTCGAACATTATCAGTTGCTTGGACACACAAACATTTACGTGACGTGGTGTGCTACAAAACCAACCTTCCCTTAACACTCTCACTGCGTTATCGTGACTGGTACACTTCATCGCAAAAACAATAAAAATCATTGTACTGTATGCTTGGCGCTTCTGCGCGTCCGGCAGAACGTTATAAACTCATTGACCGCTGGTAATAATCGCACAGTTGATCTCGCTAATGGTTTTAAATATCAACAGTAGCACACAAAGTCTCCGTATTAGGCAAATTCAGCCAGTGTCAAGTCTAATCCACGTATTACTGTAATTCTTTCAATACTGTATCAGCGACTTAAACATCATCAACACACTGTTAATCATTAACCTTCTTCTCACCTCGTCCCCAACTGTGAAAATGGTTATTTACCACTGAATAAATATTTTAAAGTGGGAAATGCGTCGTCCACCTTTCGATTTTCGACTCCTCATTGTCTTAATTTCCAGAGCGTTTTCATGAATAACTTTCTTGACTCTTTGTGGCCTGTAGTTTACATAGAAAATGTGCTTTAGCATGATATTCTTGATTTCAGTAGCACTTGATTGTTCCATGTACATCACTCTTCATCATATCTTGCTCTTCAGTTATTTTATTGAGTACAATTACTCAAATTATCTGCATACATTACTTGTGCACGTTCCATTGATTCATTCCTCGTGACCTCTGCCATTGTACTTCCAGTGCAGAAAGTACTTCCCAATTACTTAGTTAACTACCCATAATCTAATTTAAGCTATCATTCTTGCAACGCCAGATGACTGTTCTCGTCACTGATGTCAAACAACGTGTCTCGTCAGCGTCATCGTCGTCCTTATTTAACACCACCGCAGCGTTTTGCTCCGTTTCCATCAGTAGAAGCGCAGACCTCCTTCTCCCGTAACACATTCCTCTCTTTGTTTAATTCCAAGTTCTCCTTTTATGCAGTCAAACTCATCTCCACTGGAGTCGTCATCCTCTTAAGAAAATAGAAACCTTGTGTTCAGCTATTTTTTCTTCGTGGAGAGACACATCAAATGTTTTCTAGTCTTGGCTAGAATAAGCAACATAAATACTTATAATTAATTTCTTTGTCGTCATCATCCTCATCAGATCCTTCGTCCTCTGATTTGTTATTTTCTGTGACTACTTCATTGATTATCCCCGTTTTTAGTACCCCAGCTGACTCAGGCAGTTCAGTGTCTCCTTCTCTTCTGAAATCTTCGTCCCCTACTTCCATTAACCTAGCGGCTTAGCTTTGGGATGATAAACATCCTTCAGGAATTGTCTCTCTTCCTCCTGTTCCTACTTTTTTACCTATATTCTTTATTCGAATTTATGAGTTTTGTAGTAATATGGTTCCCTTACTATTCAAAAGACACCGAACATTTCAACATTTCCCTTGCACGAAACACCCTGATTGTCCTTGAAACTCAGTTTGAATTCGTTTCCTTTTGAATGCATTATTGCATACCTCTGTTTGGAGTACACCAGTATATTGCAGAACTTCAGCAAGTCGATCACAAGAATCGCTTTCAGTGACAGGTTTCGTATGATAAAGTATGTACTAACCATGTGTGGCTGACACTCGAAGTCAGCACTGACTTGCTTCTTTACTTCTGTACATTTCCTTTGTGTTGGATCCCACACTCTCATCACTACATTTTTAACATAGGTCACTTTTTATCGTTCTTGCACGTGTCATATACGTCCTTATCGAGTACCGAGACTTAGGTTCCCGAAACTAAAACGTGCGGTACAGTTACGTCACCTATCGTCACATCAAGCATTGCTTACACAATACCTTCTGTTCTGTTGTTAAACTGTACAACACATTCTGACAGTTTCTTCTTCATATCATCGAAATCGATAAGCAAGGCTCCTAGCAGGTGAATTCCGGCTAGTAGCGAAGTGGCAGCCTCGGCCACTAGTCAGTCTGTCCTCATCTTCTTTGTGAATTCCTTTATTGATCTACGCTGTGCACTTGAGCGATTTCTGAAACTCTCTCATCTTCCTCTGTGATCTCGCCACCGTCTACTCGATATGGCTCTGCCCAACAATTCTGTTTCTCTTCCACTTGTTAGCATTTACTGTGGGGCACCTCCCACGTCAGTTCTCGTTCATTGACCCACATTGTGATGACTCGTAGTGCGTTTGTATGAAGTGCACTGGTTCTCTGACCGCAGTTTTCTGATCATAGGCAAGTAAACCAAGCAAAAACCCGAATGTGCCTGCACTGTCCAGCCCACAACCTTATGACGTAACGCTTTTCTGAATACAGACTGATAATTTGGTTTGGCAGGTCCGTATGAGCTCCTTCTCTACAAATGTTGCGTCTAAGGACTGGTTTCCCCATATCATTACTTTGAAGCACTGAGATGGACATTGAAATTATGGACTCACGTAAGGCTCCATGACTTTAAATGCCTAATTTGACAGGCTCCTGTTTCCCCTTTACTCACAATTCCTGCTGAAAGTCGTGTTTAACTCCTCATACGTTTTGCACTTTGGCGCGCTCACGCTCATGTTTGAGGCCACTTCTTCACGTAGACGTGCGCAAATAAAGTTGATTTTATAACCGGCTCATCAATACTTGGAAAGATCGTTATGGAACTGCTCAGTTCAAATTTTGCGATTATTTAATACAGTCAGAAATTGCGAGTACTTTGGATCGGAACAAAATGCTTTCTTATTTCTTCGTCCTCCACGTCCGATAATTTATAAAACTGATACAGCTGATTGCACGTATCCAATAATGTTTGAAACAGTATTAACTGCCTGTCATTAGCTGGGGCTGAAAACGAATTTGGAGTGCAATCGGCAGCAATTTGTGTGATGTTTTCGTGGCCACCTGGTATGGAAACTTGCGTTGAATAAGGCATTGTCACATTCCCTTCACTTAAAACCTCACATTCTGATTGTTCTCTACGTTATCTGCTTCTCCGTTTAATGCTAATGACTCGTCTATATTTCTCTCGCGACTTTCTTTTACCTCTGAACTGTGTGCACTTCCTTGTTAGATCTCCATGTTAAGTTCACAGCTTACAATTGTTCAAATGGCTCTGAGCACTATGGGACCTAACATCTGAGGTCATCAGTCCCCTAGAACTTAGAACTACCCAAACTTAACTAACCTAAGGACATCACACACATCTATATCCGAGGCAGGATTCGAATCTGCGACGGTAGCGGTCGCGCGGTTCCAGACTGTAGGGCCTAGAACCGCTCGGTCGGCACGGCTTACAGGTTGTCTCATTGCACGAGTACAGGTTAATACTGTAACCAAATAGGAACCCTAAATTTATATACATTCCCTCAAATAACCAAATTTTTGATCTACTCATTATACAAAGGCAATAGAATCTTAGCAAACACAAAGTACGATGACGAAATTCTGGACAAAGACTGACTTTTACTCAGCATCCTTTCCAAGGAAAAAGTACAAATTAGTAAAATCTGTTACGACATACAGTTAATTTAAATTTTAGATGTTCATTTATTATTAAGTGATTGTCCGTATTTTCCGGTTAAATACGATTAATTAAAAATGGCAATGGAAACCAGATGGTCGCAGGATTTCGGAAATTAATCCTAGCAAGGAGTCGCCATTATCTCATGAAGGGTGCCAGCTGTGCTGTTTTGCGTACCCTGTGAGGCCAGAGTCCAACCTCCGGTGACGTACAGAGAATGGAAGCAGCTCATACGATTATGCAGTTTAACTGAAGGACGTGATAATGTCGTCCACCATCAACTGAATATTATCATCAAATACATTGTTAATTAATAGCGCTGACCAAATGAAGCATATCACTATGGATACCACACCACACACATTAATTAATAACATAGTAACAGAAAAAATGGTGACTCTAAAAATCAGATTTAGTATCGATAAGCAAAACACAGTGAGATAAACAACTGAACTATTAATTCCGGGACAACGAATTCTAACGATGAACTCTAGCCCTGTCAAAGGAGGATGGGCACGATAAACGCCATGTTATGTGAATAATACAGGAATAATATCAGTGACTGTAAGAATAATTAGTAAATTACAGGAAGGATACTGTAAAATAGGTTCAAACGCCAGTGAGACAGCCGAAGTGCATACTGAAGGCATTAAAACGGAAGAACTAGCATGGCGTCTGTATGGAGTCGGTGATCGCAGTGCCGTCCCAGCTCGGCCACTGGTGACGGCAGCGGCTGGAGTCGCCGTGTTCAGCTCTCCGTCTCAGAGCTCAGTGCTCCAGTGCTCCAGTAGGGACACACTCGGTCCTGTGCGACCGCAGGGCTCGCCTCACCAGTCGTGCGGCAGTCAGCCCACCACCTCCTAGCAGCAAGTGTGTTATTCACTGAAGCTTTGCTGCCTCTGCCAGAGCCCAGATCTCACTGGCCAATAGCCACCGACCCCGTGGGTCACGTACAACAATACTCCAATAAAGATTTGAAACTCTCTCCTAGTCTCATGGAGCTCTCCAAAGCTATTTCACAGAGGAAGACCGCACTGCAGTTCCTTCTCTAGATCCTCGCACAAACGAAAATGTGGCTGATATCGAAATAAGTGTCAAAGCAATAGAAAAGCAACTGGAAACACTCAACAGAGGAAAGTCCACTGGACCTGACGGGGTACCAATTCGATTCTACATAGAGCACGCGAAAGAGCTTGCCTCCTCTTAACAGCCGTGTACCGCAAGTCTCTAGAGGAACGGAAGGTTCCGATTGATTGGAAAAGAGCACAGGTAGTCACAGTCTTCAAGAACGGACGTCGAGCAGAAGCGCAAAACTATAGACCTATATCTCTGACGTCGATCTGTTGTAGAATTTTAGAACATGTTTTTTGTTCGCGTATCATGTCGTTTCTGGAAACCCAGAATCTACTCTGTAGGAATCAACATGGATTCCAGAAACGGCGATCGTGTGAGATCCAACTCGCTTTATTTGTTCATGAGACCCAGAAAATATTAGATGCAGGCTCCCAGGTAGATGCTATTTTCCTTGACTTCCGGAAGGCGTTCGATACAGTTCCGCACTGAGTTTTTAGCAAACAGAACACAGCATGTTGTTATCAATGGAGAGACGTCTACAGACGTTACAGTAACCTCTGGCGTGCCACAGGGTAGTGTTATGGGAGCATTGCTTTTCACAATATATATAAATGACCTAGTAGATAGTGTCGGAAGTTCCATGCGGCTTTTCGCGGATGTTGCTGTAGTATACAGAGAAGTTGCAGCATTAGAAAATTGTAGCGAAATGCAGGAAGATCTGCAGCGGATAGGCACTTGGTGCAGGGAGTGGCAACTGACCCTTAACATAGACAAATGTAATGTATTGCGAATACATAGAAAGAAGGATCCTTTATTGTATGATTATATGATAGCGCAACAGGCACTGGTAGGAGTTACTTCTGTAAAATATCTTGGAGTTTGCGTGTGGAACGATTTGAAGTGGAACGATCATATAAAATTAATTGTTGTTAAGGCGGGTACCAGGTTGGGATTCATTGGCTCAAATGGCTCTGAGCACTATGGGACTTAACATCTGTGGTCATCAGTCCCCTAGAACTTAGAACTTCGTAAACCTAACTAACCTAAGGACATCACACACATCCATGCCCGAGGCAGGATTCGAACCGACCGTAGCAGTCGCGCGGTTCCGGACTGAGCGCCTAGAACCGCAAGACCACCGCGGCCGGCGGGGATTCATTGGGAGAGTCCTTAGAAAATGTAGTTCATCAACAAAGGAGGTGGCTTACAAAACACTCGTTCGACCTATACTTGAGTATTGCTCATCAGTGTGGGGTCCGTACCAGGTCGGGTTGACGGAGGAGATAGAGAAGATCCAAAGAAGAGCGGCGCGTTTCTTTGGATCTCCACTGGTTACGGAGATGTTTAGCAAACTAAGTGGCAGACTCTGCAAGAGAGGCGCTCTGCGTCGCGGTGTAGCTTGCTGTCCAGGTTTCGAGAGGGTGCGTTTCTGGATGAGGTATCGAATGTATTGCTTCGCCCTACTTATACCTCCCGAGGAGATCACGAATGTAAAATTAGAGAGATTCGAGCGCGCACGGAGGCTTTCAGACAGTCGTTCTTCCCGCGAACCTTACGTGACTGGAACAGGAAAGGGAGGTAATGACAGTGGCACGTAAAGTGCCCTCCGCCACACACCGTTGGGTGGCTTGCGGAGTATAAATGTAGATGTAGATGTATGCTGTGTTCAGACCCGTTAGGTGGGGAGGTAGGCAGAAAGTCTCTCCCACGCCACGGTACGATTTCGAAGCAGACCTATGAGACGGCTGACGTATAGGCAGAGACGAGAAAGTACATGGTCTATGGAAAATAACAGTAAGATCCAAACGGAGTGCTGGATTCTGAAATTTAAACCCAATGCTCTTTTGTGGCATCGCTCCTGAGGTAACGGAAATTGACACGCTAACCTCAGGAAGCGACACCTGGCTAGATTCTTTAACTTTCTAGACCGTTTCTTTGTTCTCTGAATAATGCTGTTTTTCTCTCTGCCAGACTGCAGTCCTGTCCACCGCCCAGAGAGTATGGGTGACGGAACTGAGTAATGCTCTGGTTACCTGAGCTGAGATCTGGCCTCAGGCTCTGAACATTTTTATGGTAGACAGCTATTTTAAATACTTTGTTTTGCTAGTCAGCTTGTAGATTCTTAACTGCGCTGTCCCTTTACCACAGTGAGAAGAAAAGGAAGTGAAAAGAAAGCAATAAAAGGGACAGTCATAGGAAGTACTGAATCTAGCTTCCAAGTATTATGCAGCACCAGAGATCAACTGCTTGTTGACGGGAATGAGCATATAAATATTCTGAAATACACTGCTGGCCATTAAAATTGCTACACCAAGAGGAAATGCAGATGATAAACGGGTGTTCACTAGAACTCACATGTGATTACATTTTCACGCAATTTGGGTGCACAGATCCTGAGAAATCAGTACCCAGAACAACCACCTCTGGCTGTAATAACGGCCTTGATACGCCTGGGCATTGAGTCCAAGAGAGCCTGGATGGCGTGTACAGGTACAGCTGCCCATGTAGCTTCAACACGATACCTCAGTTCATCAAGAGTAGTGACTGGCATACTGTGACGAGCCAATTGCTCGGCCACCATTGACCAGACGTTTTCAATTGGTGAGAGTTCTGGAGAATGAGCTGGCCAGGGCAGCAGTCCAACATTTTCTGTATCCAGAAAGGACCGTACAGGACCTGCAACATGCGGTCGTACATTATCCTACTGAAATGTAGAGTTTCGCAGGGATCGAATGAAGGGTAGAGCCACAGGTCGTAACACATTTGAAATGTAACGTCCACTGTTCATAGTGCCGTCAATGCGAACAAGAGGTGACGGAGACGTGTAACCAATGGCACCCCATACCATCACGCAGGTGATGCGCCAGTATGGCGATGACGAATACACGCTTCCAATGTGCGTTCACCACGATGTTACGTTTTGCCATTCGTGCACCCAGGTTCGTCGTTGAGTACATCATCGCAGGCGCTCCTGTCTGTGATGCAGCGTCAAGGGTAACCGAAGCCATGGTCTCCGAGCTGATAGTCCATGTTGCTGCAAACGTCGTCGAACTGTTCGTGCAGATGGTTGTTGTCTTGGAAACGTCCCCATCTGTTAACTCAGGGATCGAGACGTGGCTGCACGATCCGTTACAGCCATGCGGATAAGATGCCTGTCATCTCGACTGCTAGTGATACGAGGCCGTTGGGATCCAGCACGGCGTTCCGTATTACCCTCTTGAACCCACCGATTCCATATTCTGCTAACAGTCTTTGGATCTCGACCAACGCGAGCACCAATGTCGCGATACGATAAACCGCAATCGGGATAGGGCACAATCCGATCTTTATCAAAATCGGAAACGTGGTGGTACGCATTTCTCCTCCTTACCCGAGGCATCACAACAACGTTTCACCAGGCACCGCCGGTCAACTGTTGTTTGTGTATGTGAAATCGGTTGGAAACTTTCCTCATGTCAGCACGTTGTAGGAGTCGCCACCAGTGCCAACTTTGTGTGATTGCTCTGCAAAGATAATCATTTGCATATCACAGCATCTTCTTCCTGTCCGTTAAATTTCGCGTCTATAGCACGTCATCTTCGTGGTGTAGCAATTTTAATGGCCAGTAGTGTATGTTGTGTGGCAGTTCCAGAAACGACTGGCCTCTTAACAGTATATATGGCAGAGTGGGAAGAACTCATTACTAAATTTGTTGGCGATTTGGTGTTATAACAGGTGGAAAATTTAGCACCCAGAGCAGCTACTTTCTGTCAGCAGCAAATGCTCTAACTCTCCTAGGTGTGAGCCCATTGAGAGATAGGTGCTTCTTCAACGTTAGGCAGCCTAGTGGCTGGCGAGAGGCGGTGTGCCAGTCTTTCGAACTCCCATGGTCAGATGTTTTGAATGAATGAGAGATCTAGAGATCACACTGACCAGGACAACAGTCGAACACCCTCTATATCAACAGTGTTTAGGACTAGAAGAGCAACATGTGGTCTCTGACTATTCAGTTGAAAAATAATATCACAAAATACACAAACACAGGGCACAGTCAACGGCTTTTACAGTACAGAAATGCAACAACAGATGTCCAAATTCCCAGTTATACAGAAGATATGTGATCGTTTTACATAGCCAATGACAACAAATACCATTACCCCATATGCTGGGAACTTGTGACAAAGACGTATGCAATCGGGCAACATGGTGGTGGGCTGGAGTTGAATGATGATCAAACATTCCTGTTAAGACAGTTACCGAGATGGAATCGTCGTAGCCCTGTGCAACATAGTGAGCCATGCTCTCTGGGGCACATTTTGGTCGCTGGTACTGTGGTAGTCTACTGGAGGGTGGCATGCAGTGGTGGCATGGTGGTGCGCGCTTGGTCAGGACGCACCCAGAGGGCTGGAGCATCATTGTCGGTAGCAGCTGACAGGGAGCAGCCCTGGCTCCTCGGTCGCTGCGCTGTGAGCAGCAGCGTAAACAGACCGGATCAGGTGGTGTCAACTCGCAGCTTCCAGGATGGCTAAAGGTAGCGGCATGTGCCTGTTCTGGGCGTTTGACAGGAACGGAGCAGCTGAGCAACTGGATGGCCCCTCACCAAGGAGGTTGTCATCAGCAGGTGACTCGACGGTGCGACGGTGCCAAGTTCACTGCATACAGACTTTAGCCCAGGCAGAGGTCTAGAGCTAATCGCAGCAAGGTCAGACGACTGAAGTTGGCTGCTTCTTCTTCAACTGCAAGCGGTCTTCTTCTCATAGTTATTGAATTGCGTCACTGGGCGTACTCTACACCTGCATACTACTGAGCACAGCCAGACAAAGATAATCTGGTTTGGGTAGTATATATATATGTGAGATGACTGGCCAGTGTTTCTCCAACTGCAGCACTCCCATCCTTGAAACTGTAGCAGGTTGGAGTGGGTCGGCTCTATCGTGGACCATTGGTGACTTGGTTTGCTCTGGGTTTCCTGTCCGGTCAGATCCTTCCTTGCTGTAGCTGTGCCAGGTCACAGCTTCGGCTTTCTGAGGCACTGGCTGAACTCTCCTGCTTCGTCAGTTTCCTAAATGACTTGGTGGTCAGGCTGATGGGCAGTTCTGCCCCTCTGACATCGTCCTTCTGATCGACGCAGCAACATTTAAATCGCCCCCAATGAAGTTATGGTGCAACATCCTCAAAAAATCCGGTCTCTGGATTGTAATGTGGTTACATTTCTGTTTCATTGTCTGACAAAGTACAGTATTCTCCACTTCTCCATACTCTAATCGAACATAAACTACATGATTTGTTGGCTGATTAATAACCATTTCGAATCATCTCATAACAAACTAGGAAAATGATATTACCAAATATCCTCTTCTTACAAAATTCCTTAACAAATTATAAAACAGCGAATGCTTCCACACAGTCTACTTCACATGTTTGGTATTGCTTGTTGTTTATCAGATGGTTTCTTAACTCATTGCCTCCGCTCAACATTCGGAACTTCGTTTTTGAAATCAATATTCACATTTCATTTTCCCAGAAAATAGGTTCTTAAAACTATTGTTACACAAAGTCCACATACGGCACTAGCACATAAAATACGTAAGTTGGAACTCATATAGTGGCAACTATTTATTCACAACCGATACAAAATAGTTGCTGCTATCCTTCAAAGTAGTCAGCAGCGTCGTGTAGAACCCATTCCCAGCGATGTGGAAGACGTAGTACACCGTTAGCAGAGCCTGTTCTGTTGGTGGTGCGAATGGAGCGGTCTATTGCCTGTCGAATCTCTGGAACAGTTCTGAAGCGAATGCCACGAAGTGGATACCACATCTTCGGAATCAAGTCAGCCACAAGGACTTCAGTCCGGGGAGTATGGTGGATGGTGCAATATTTCCCAGTCCCATCGACCGAACAGAACAGCCACAGCTTGCACTGTATGCGCCAGCGCTTTGTCGTGCAAAATGATGGGTGGGTTGCGCAGAAAGTGTCGCCGCTTATTTAGCAAAGCTGGTCGTTTTTGGAGCTTCACCTGCGACCAGCTTTTCTGAAGGATAAAACTGCATGTGCCTTCCCGGCTGCACTTAGCAGTGATATACCTTAGTAATTGTTGCAGTAACTTCTGTCCGCTTTCTGTTCATACAGAGTAACAGTCTTCGAGTTCCGTGGGATGTATTGTTCTTCCAGGCTGGTTGTGAGAAGTGAATGTAGGTGTTTGAGAAGAACAGTTTTGTTACACTTAATAAGCTCTGCAAGGTCTCAACTTCACCTGGAGCCTTTCCATTAGCAAAGGAAAAATTTTGCTCTACTGAGTTCTTCCATAATAGGTGTTGCATCTAGTTCTTCTGCAACTGGCATTTGTTTTGATGGCATCAAGTTCACCCTTGCTAACTTCATTCTCAGCTGCATACAACTCGAGATAGTGTTCAACCTAGCGTTCCATTTGTTTGCTTTCGTCAGTAATGACTTCACCTATCTTGAACTTCAGAGGAGCTGTTCTTCTGACAGTCAGACAATTGCTTTCTCAATACCATCATAAATTGCCTTAGTGTCCCCAGAATCCGCCGCTTTCTGTATACCTGCACATAAATTCAGCCATCTCCTGGATGTTTGCTGTGCGCTGTTCTCTGCTTCTCGCAACTCATTCCGAGACCTTCCATTTGAGTCTCTTTTGTAAGCAAGCCGGGATTTCCGTTTAGCCTCAGTGGCTGGCTCCCTCTCTAGTCGTTCTTTCTATTTTCTTTTATTCTATAGGCCAATACTTGCGAGGTGCCGGGGCTAGCAGTGTATTTCTTCTAGAGTCTTCATATGGAAATGATGCTCTAAGCGTCCCCTTTTCTAACTCCGACTTTTGCTGTTGCACATGGATTAAGAAGAAACGCGAACTGACTGTAATCGACCCTGCAAGTGGAGTAGAAAAGAGTTTGACACCTGCAATAATTTAATTTGATAGAAATTAATTTGATAAAGGAAAGTTTCATTAACGTGGTGAGAAATGAAAGGGATGCTCTACCCATCTACAGAATGAAAGTTCTGTCCAAAATAACAATTTGATTTATTATGACTAAACTCAAAATAATAAACAAAACACATGAAACATTTATAATACGTCAAATTGGATACTCAAATAAATGCTGTGAAAGGGAAGTTGTCCATAAGCTAGCTTGTGACATTTATGACCAAGTGGTATGTGGAGCCAATTCCTTGCAACTCAGATCTTAAGTGAAACACCCCAGCCAACCCAACGTTAATTGCTGCTATAGTAGTGAGAACTCAGACAATGAACACCCAAGACGGAACCACGTTAGAAAAGACGGGAACAGGCGCGCTCTGCTGAGCTCTGATTATCACACAGCAAAATTCCCTAATCTGCCGGTGCTGCGGACATACATTACCAAGCTGTCTTCTTAACTGCAAGGACACTATTTGGTGTACCGGAGGCGATGGCTGGTTGCTTCGACGTCCCGTCGTGGTGATGATAATGTCGCGAGTATAGCCCGAAATAAATTATCCTGGTCCTGGTCTGGTTGTTCCAGACTAAAGACTTCCTAGCAATACAAATGTGCCTCTGAGGGACACGAAGAAGGCTCGCCACACAATCACTGACGGTACAGTGGTTGATTTTAACAAGTGAAGTCACACAGTAACTCCGATACAGTCAACTTTAGCCAAAACTGACACGGACAACATAGGCCGCTTATACGCAGAACGCTCAATTGCCAACTGTACTCGGAAAGTTACGTTGAAGTCGAAACTTCAGCAACTTCGTCAAACAGTTACAATTAAATGAAAGTATATTAGACACCCAACGGAAGGCAGGTTGTCCAGAGCATAGAGAGCTCAGTCTTGTAACCTACTCCGAAACGAAGGGCGAGACTTTACTCTCCCAAGAGCACCCGTACATGCCGAACACAGAACATTACCGCCCCCACCACAGTGGCCGTGGTTAAACGTGCCAATCAGCAACTCGAAAACCGGTGGAAAATTCCGCTTTATTGCCGAAGCACTACAATTCCACCAGGGGAGATACTTGGCGCCAATTTCTGCGCCGATTTTGCTACGTCACTGAGCTATCCCCTGATCAAACCAATCACAGTTATGGCAAAGACTCGGGAATTTGCCCGCCAACACTGCCTGGGAACACAAGTCATTCCCACGGCTCGCTCGTAGCCCCTCAGAAAGCGTTTTCACTAAGTTTCTGCGAAGTAACGGAATCTCTAACCCCAGCCGCTCCTTCAGGCCCCTGTGGGCGTGTCGTCCCCACTCTTATGACAATGCCGGCGTCTGGACAGCATCAACTCTGCTCCCTCACACCCGTCAGCATAGCCCTTTCTAGATCAGCAGAACCCGCCTGTCACCTGACCACCCGGGTGACGAGATACGCTATGTGGGAAGTCCACATGTGAAGGAATACCAACTTTTCACCACATACAATTGGAGCGGAAAATATTCATATCTTCTGAGTTCTCAGTACTAGCCTTGTAATGACCATACTCGGCTATACTTCCCCAAATCGAATTACTCAGAGTAAGATATAAATAACAGAGGAGGCAAGTCACTGTGTGCATTGTAAAGGGATGCCACCTCTCATACTGTCGAATTGTAGATGACGCCAGAAAGTTGTGCCAATCCATTATCAGTATTCATTCTGGAAACATCCCCCAGTCTCTGGCTAAGCCATGTCTCCGCAGTATCCTTTCTTTCAGGAGTGCTAGTTCTGCAAGGTTCGCAGGAGAGCTTCTGTAAAATTTGGAAGGTAGGAGACGAGATACTGGCAGAAGTAAGGCTGTGAGAACCGGCTGTGAGTCGTGCTTCGGTAGCTCAGATGGTAGAGCAGTTGCCCGCGAAAGGCAAAGGTCCCAAGTTCGAGTCTCGGTCGGGCACACAGTTTTAATCTGCCAGGAAGTTTCATCAGTATTCCTGTTTGGTTGTACATTTTCTAGTAATGAAGTTTCAGAATTACTGGAAAATTCCTGTTTTCATCGTGAGTCATCTACATGATAAGTGTTGATCCGGGGGTGACCTCCCAATTTGGCGTGATGATATTCCTTAGGGGTGAGACTCATTATGCACTCCGTTAGAGCGTGGTCAGTGTTGCAATTAGCACTATGATAGCTTCGTGCCTGAAGATCTGTAGGCCTAGCTATCACAAAATCAACATTTCCAGATATGAAAGCGAGAGAGTCTCCAGAAATCCTTGTGTCGATCCTTAAGTTGAAAATGCGTGTTTTTAATACGTAGTACATACAAGTAGCAGACTTCTAGCAGTCTCTGGCCATTTTCATTCACTTATCTCACTCAATGATGACCCAGGAAAGTCGGCCAAATGTCATTATCTGGTCCAGCTCGAGCATTTAAGTCCCCTAGAATATATTATGACTCCGAGCCAAGTAATTTCGCTAGTCTGTCAGTGAATGCTTGATACTGGACGATAAAGTAGGAGCATGCACATTGAAGGTGTTGATAGTGCCAATTGAAGAGCACATTTGTAAGGTAAGAACCTGATTTGTTCCAGCAGGTGCTGACACAATATGGTTTAATCCTACTCCGTGAAGTTTTGGCTCGTCTCGAGACTTCCCCTGCCAGAAGAATGTGTAATTTGCCTCTCTGATGGAGCCCGTGTGCGGAAGCCACGTCTCCTATAGTCTCACAACGACCAAATAAAAGTGATGGAGTTCTGTGTCAGTTACAGCTGTTTACGAATGCGATCAATCTCTTGGGTATCGTCAATAAGCGTTGGGCTCATGATCCTAACATTCCAGGTGGCAATACGAAATGGTGATTTCTTCGTTATTTCCTCTTTGTTTTTAGTAAGTGTACTATATGAGCTCTCTTGTTGAAAATTACAGTACTTCTAAGCTCTACACATCTTATGAAGCTGGCGGACAGCCACGGGACAGCAGATAACTGGCTGCTCCGCTTGAGGCGGGCAGTAGCTGCCCAATGAGAGGCAATGACTTTTCCATCAGTCGTAAGTGGTCCCTGTCGCTCGTGTCTTACGTCAGTCAGACAGTGCTTATAGCCGGTAACTGCCCCTTCCCGTGTTGTGGCGATGTCCTTGAACGTCGCGAAAGTGACTTTAAATGTAGTACTAACTTTTTATTGTAACATAATCTTTGCGGCTGAATGCTGCTGACGCTTACTAGTTGATATGTTTCACAACTATGAGGCATACTTCTTACTCAAAAAACAATACAAAACAATACAAACTGGTACACCTGCTAAACACCGTGCAGGGCCCCCGCGAGCACGCTGAAGTGCCACAACGCGAATTGGCATGGACGCGACTAATGTCTGACGTACTGCTGGAGGGAACTGACACCGTGAATCCTACAGGGCTGTCTATAAATCAGTAAGAGTACGTGGGGATAGAGATCTCTTCTGAACAGCACGTTGCAAGGCATTCCGGATATGCTCAATAATCTTCATGTCCGGAGAGTTTTGTGGCCAGCGGAAGTGTTTAAACTCAGAAGAGTGTTCAAAAAAATGGTTCAAATGGCTCTGAGCACTATGGGACTCAACTGCTGAGGTCATTAGTCCCCTAGAACTTAGAACTAGTTAAACCTAACTAACCTAAGGACATCACAAACATCCATGCCCGAGGCAGGATTCGAACCTGCGACCGTAGCGGTCTTGCGGTTCCAGACTGCAGCGCCTTTAACCGCACGGCCACTTCGGCCGGCCTCAGAAGAGTGTTCCTGGAGCCACTCTGTAGCAATTCTGGACGTGTGGGGTGTCGCCTTTTCCTGCTGGAATTGCCCCAGTCCGTCGGAATGCACAATGGACACGAACGGATGCAGGTGATCAGACAGGATGCTTACGTAAGTTTCACGTGTCAGAATCACATCTATACTTATCAGGGGTTCCATATCACTCCAACTGAAAGCGCCCCGCACCATTACAGGGCTTCCACCAGCTTAAACAGTTCCCTGCTGACATGCAGGGTCCATGGATTCATGAGGCTGTCTCCATACCCGTACATGCCCATCCGTTCGATACAATGTGAAGCGAGACTCGTACGACCAGCCCAGGCAGGGCTAAGGCTTTGAGTCGGGCAGTCATCAATGTTACAGGAGTGGGCCTTCGGCTCCGAAAGCCTGTATCGATGGTGTTTGGTTGAATGGTAGGCACGCTGACACTTGTTGATGACCCAGCATTCAAATCTGCAGCAATTTGCGGAGGGGTTGTACTCCTGTCACTCTGGACTATTCTCTTCAGTCGTCGTTGGTCCCGTTCTTGCAGGATCTTTTTCAGCCGCAACGGTGTCAGAGGTTTGATGTTTCACCAGATTCCTGATATTCATAGCACTCTTGATAACCTGCGGTTGTAGCATCAGTAACCGACGTAACAACTGCACCAGGCATTTGTTGTCCTATATAGGAGTTGCCAACGGCAGCGCTGTATTCTGCCTGTTTACATCTCTCTGTATTTGAATACGCGTGACTATACCAGTTTCTTTGGCGCTTTAGTGTATATAGCCCTTTCAAGTTGTCATCTGCCCCCCTCTCCACACTCCTCTCCTCCCTCTTGCCGATCCACTTCTATTGGTTCAAAAGTTTCTGGAAATTCAAATGGGCGTTGTCCTGTTAGCTGAATTACTATGATTTCTGACCAAAAAGTGACGTCAAACACTTTGAGATTATAGTATGAGGAGCTGGGGAAAGTGGTGATGGCAGGAGACGTAGCTGTTGTGGTGCCGGGCGCTATGAGGTGCTCGCATCGCGCGACGTATTCCTAACTTACTCTCCCTGGAGCGCGCAGTCACCCATGAACACTAACCTGTTTTCTGTGCCGCTCCTCGGGGTTACAGTGATGTTTGTGGATCTTAGTTATGCTGATGTAAGGCATGTGGCCTGTTTGTGATTTTATTATGGAGTGAGAATGTGACTTAGGTCTTTCAATGAAATTATGTGGAAAATGTCTTATCTTGATTCCACAATCCTACTTTAGATATTCAGTTTTTGGTCATGCCATCAGAGGGTTACAGATTGTGTGAAATGGCGTCAAAGAGGCCAAAGTGGCGATCTCAGCGGTATCGTCTGGCCATTTCGTGTAGTGGGAAAACGTAAGAGTAGCCCCCAAAAGATGGCTCCACGGCGATACTTACAGAAAGTCCTTACAACAATGACCTAGAAACGGCAAATAAACACTAAGAAGAAATAAAGGAGGAAAAGCGGAAAACAGGCCCTTCTTGGGCAGTAAAAAGAAGAGTGCAAAGAGCAGAAAACTTAACCCTAGAAGACCTCTTTTCGACAGCAACGATGAAGACGTAGAGTCCGTTACTGTGAAGAAAAATTTTCAAATGCAAGGCGAAAAGAACAGTGGATTTAGTGACAGTTGTGTTGACTCATGCCACGGGGGTGTTGCAACGCAATTTGACTTTTATTTGTGGAAAATGTAAATAAGTTATCATGTTTCACAGTAAAACTGATTTATACGCACGGAACACACGCGATACATACACAGAAATCACATCTCTTTCCATTCAGCAATAGCGAGAACAAATAGGCCATTCTTTTACAAGGGTTGCACATAAAGTAATGCACCGCATTTTTTCTTCAACAATTCTTTATTGAACATAATGAGAATTACACACACGAAAGAGTGGTGTTTCATCTACACACCCTTGTCCTGATGGCGGAGCTAGTGCTTCACTGTGTGAACTTCCTTTGCTGATTGACAGATGCAACGCCAACTGCCGAGTCGTAATGCGTCTGTCCTCGCGAATGACAACACCAGCTCGCTGCAACATGTCACGTGTGACAGCCGTGGATGGCCTCCCCGACCGCTGTAAATCGTGGAGCTCCGCTGAACTGCCTTCTGACGACCTCACCCTCCGTGCCCAGCGACAAACTGTGCTTCTGTCGACTGCAGATGCTCCATAGACTTTGCACAAGCGTTTGTTAATATTCCCCACAGTTTCTTTCTCTGCACTGAGAAATTAAAAGACGGCACATTGCTTATAACGTACATCACCTACAGACACCATTTTGAAACAGTCCTGCAGTTATGCTATCTGTCGGAAGTGACGGAAACTTGGCACGCTCACTCAAGAGACTTCAAATAATAAATACGTAACGTTTCGCATTCGCATTGTTTTCGGCTAAGAGAAAAAACTGTAGTGCTTTACTTTCTGGACAATCCTCGTAGGCTACAGACCTGTACAAGGCAAAATATAAATGATGCAACATGTACTGAAGAAATAGATATTACTAAACACGTGCCACACACAATTTTTATCTGCAGAGGAAATCTACCACAACTTGGCACGGCACATTATACAGCAGTTGGCTAAAATTCAGATGCTGATCCACAGATGTGTAAACACTCCATCCCCATGCCATACAGTCGCTAACAGTACAGAGATCCACACACATTACACACATTTGCTTAGTTGCGACATTTAAAAATGTGGTGAATTTTCTGTGCGGTAATGACATAGGGCTTCAGTGACCACCACGACTGTTAAAGGTCTCCGATAAGGATGTCAGCTGGGATTTCCGTCGCTGATTAAACATATTTTTTATTATCTACAACTATTGAAAAAAGTCATTTTTTATAATTTAATGTCCATCCCTGTTCCATTATGTGGAAAGAATTCTTGTTGGAAAATACCCATATTAAGTCTATTATCCCATTGTGGTAATTTCGTAAGATACATGTGGGAGGCAATAATATAAAAGTTGAAGAATGCCGCAACAGCCACATACACCTTTTAAAATGTTTTATTTTAGTGCCACAACAGGTTTCTGGCTACCATGCCAATCTCCAGATGGCTAATATTTTTGTTACATAGATGTTTTGATCAACAGCATGTCATCTGCACCAATACTGCACAAGAATTTCACTTATTAAAATTGGTTTAAGTCGTTGCATTTATTTAGATGTAATCTGAAATAGTTGTATTCGCTTACACCAGTAGATTTGTTTTGTTGCGGTGCATTCTATAAATTGGACAAGTTATTTTGTAAGCAAGTCGATTACTTATATATCGTTCCAACGAGGCTGTCTTTGTGACTAGAGTATAATCTGTCACTGCTGTATAAACTTAATGTAAGAAAGAGGATATTTCAATTTTGCTTTGCAGAAGTGAGTCCTCTTGAGACGGCCTGCTAAACCCATAGGACAGGAAGGTAGTTTCAATTGTGGAAAGGGGCCAAAATAAGCGGCTGTCAGTTACACTCGAACATACAACTTCATTTATTTGACCAAACAATACAAGAGCCAGGAAAATTAAAAAAAAAACCCATAGCATTAATTTTTGGAACTTAATAACTGGCTGAATGCGCCATACAATCTCACACCTTAAGGGGAAGACCACTAATTTAAAATCGGCTGAAAGCCAATAACTTAAGACTCAAACCAAAATCAGAAATTTAAAAGGCAGAAGGCCTTATCTTAAATTAGTTCTTTAATTAGGCTGAAGGCCCAAACAATCTGACACTTTAAGAGCAAAACAATTTTAATTTAAAATTCTGCTGAAGGCCCATCTCTTAAGACTCAAACCAAAATAAATTTTTAAAAGGCAAAAGGCCTTACCTTAAAACAGTTTTTTAATTGGGCTGCAGGCCCAAACAATCTGACACCTTAAGAGCAAAACAACTTTAATTCAAAATCGGATGAAGGCCCATCTTTTAAGACTCAACAAAATTAAAACAGTTCTTTAAATTAGGCTGAAGGCCTAATCAACCTTACGCTTTAAGGGCAAAACAACCTTAATTTAAAATTCGGCTAGAAGCCATACAATACAAACACAACAAGAACAAATAAGAAAAGGCAGTACACCCAACGGCGCTCAGAAGTTTCCGAGGGTCGGCCTGTAATTCAAACACTAACGCTCGCTTGGCTGAGACAGGCAGTCGGCCCAACCATTCTCGATCCGACGACAACCAAACCGACAGACAGTCAACGGACCCACCGACAAGATAACTTCCACTCCACCCGACCAGCACACAACAGAGAGTTCAATGGAACAACGTAGAAAGTATTGGCGCCCACAACCAATTATACTGGGAGAATCTACAGACTTTTCGATACACAGACGATTTATCTTCAGTTAGAAATCTGTGTTGTACTACGGGTGTCGCCAACAACCGGACATGATAATAATACAGTTTCTCGAATTTCAATGACAACAACTTCTCCATACTTACTTTCTGGCTCTCTCCACAAAGTAGTGCAACGGGCAAGATGTTTGCAATTGCATAAATTCTGTCCCTAGAACATTATTCCTATCTGTCACATACATCCAGGATCTTTAATCTATATAGGAATCTTTGAAATTCGTATTCTGTTTTATAAAGATAGGAGAAAGCATAAAAATGAGTGTCACCGTTGATTGGTGGTCTTGGAGATAGGTTTTTAAGAATCGGCAAGCACAAATCTGTACTTAAGATAGCTTAACTCAACACACCTGCCTACAATGCACTAACTTACTTTGTAACACACCTCAAATCCACCACAATCCAGATGTTTTAGTATATACAGTGGTTGGTTTTGACTCTACCAATGGGAACTTTTTGGGCCAGACACTTGGAAGAAAAGGAAGAACATTTTGTTGATACTCTGATTGGGTGGACAATTGATATCATTGTTGGATGCTACAGAGAGTAACAAACACCAGGTATGGTATCCAATAAGATCACTAATATTCTTGTACAAAATATTTATTCTGGATTTGCTTTATATACAAATGCAAAGTGGCTGCATGTTGGGGTACTCACAGAAAAATAATAGAGACATGTTAACTACATCAGGGAATATGTAAAAAAAAATCTCTTTATAAACCTCTATTTCCATTTATATCTGCTTAAGAAAGGGTGGTTATATTGTATGAACAAGTGATGGACTGGAAATTGCGCATATTGCTGTTCTATAGATCTTACTAAGAAAAAGCAGTGTATCAAGTAGATTAGAGTGAACTCTATTAAAGAAATTATGGAGTTCATGTGGAAAACTTTGCCCCAAAAGATAACAATGAACGGCTACTCGAACAATAACAGCTTGTTCTTGCTGTGTAAGCAAGGTTTACATAGTAATTTAAACAGCATATATGGACAAAATCCTTATTCAATAGAGGGTATAAAATGTCTGTACTTGCTGTAAATGCTAGTGGAGGATGACAACACATTTGTGGATGTGTCGACAATAACGAATTCTATGACGTTTACCGCAACGTTAAGGAATTTATGAAAGATCGGTTCATAAGCCTCCAGTCCCATTTGGATCTGCTTAAAAAGAATGATTACATCGTATCAGCATGTGATGAGCTGGATGGCGCATATCCTGTTGTTCTACAGGTCTTAAGAAAAAAGAACCAAAGTTTGGAAGGTAGGGGCCGAGGTACTGGCAGAATTGAAGCTGTGAGGCCGGGTTGTGAGTCGCGGTTGGGTAATTAAGTCGATAGAGCATTTGCTCACGAAAGGCAAAGCTTCCGCGTTCGAGTCTCGGTCCAGCACACAGTTTTAAACTGCCAGGAAGTTTCATATCACCGCACACTCCATTGCACAGTGAATATCTCATTCTGGAACCACAAACTACAACTGTTCCTTACAACTACTGTTGTTTTATGCAAATTAAGTAGACTCTGTAGTGATATGTATGTTCTGTTGTATATCCGCTGATGTATATATCTTTTAAATAAGTTTTTCGCTATGTGAGCAGGTACATCTGAAGATGAGATGTAATGTCTTGAAATTGATAATGCTATAGAGCTTGTAACAGTATATCTGTAAGGGCAGATGCATTCCAACCTTCCACTACGATGGGTAATAAAGACACAATATGTAGGTCTTTCTTACACGTCAGCAACAGTTTTTGTTTGATTAGCCGTTTATGGTTATCCTTTGTGGCAGAGTTTTCCACATTAACTGCATTTCATGGGCTAATTTTTTAAACAGAGATTCGTGTTACATATAGGTATCAGATTTCATGTTTTACACTGGGCTTCTTTACACCACACGCTTCATCTGTTTCTTTTTTTATGAGCTTGCCTACTTATATGTCGTGTCTGTACTATACAATTCCGTATCATCTGTGAACAAGTGCTTTTAATTGTGGGAATAGCCCTCTAGAGGAAACTTGTACACTTCGCCAACCTAGCAATGACATGAAGCTGCAGTGGGAAGTATACCATGGCGATTGTCAGACTCTGTTGCATAATAATTATAATTCTTTGACTTCATCCATACGTTGTATTACAGTAATTTGTACATATTTAGAAAAAAATTGTACGTTGGAAGTAATCGAAATTGTGGTAGAGGTTGTGAGCACCAGATGTAAGCGAGGGATGATATCACATACGTTAATGGTGGAAAGACGAAACTACCAATTCCCCTACATAGGAACAATACAGTGGCAGCAAGAGGCGTATCGAAAAAAACTGGCGGTGGAGCACTGGAGACCGTCTCAAGGAAATGTACTTTAAACCACAATTTTGTAACTGTGGAATTAGCTCTTTGGGTTTGATTCTGTGGAGGGCTGTCTCCGTATATTAAATGCTGGCAATATATAAACAGGTGAAACGAATTTTTTCTCAATTGGGGAGATTGTCTGCCATAATACTGTCAAGTATATAGATAGTATCTGATTAGGATTGGCTCCTAAAAACATTTGTTTCCTCAGAAAGAGAAACAATGTGTCTAGCAGAGTTAAATTGTTCATTTTAAAGATGCAAAGTATAAAACACGTGTGTGCGGCACTACTGTTGTAATTTAATTACTCTGTATCAGGACAAAAATACAAATTGCTGACATACTGTCACTACAGTGGAAGTGGGTGACTATATATGTACAATGGTACCATGTCTAAAGTGTGTGTATTATTTTGTAGAAAAACTCGTCTAAGTTCTATAAGACCTATATTAATGTCAGCCATACATTACAGTGATCATACTGCTAGGGTACCTTCTGACATTAACAGTTACTTTGCTTTCTACTTCAGTTGTACACAGATGGCTGGGTGAGATGATGTATTTGCTTGAGAGTGATATCCTGCGTTAGACAATATTAAGCCTGATACTTTAATAAATATAAAGCTCTAAAATTCTTCCCCACATAAGTGTTTTGGAGTGCAGAGAAACACAATGCATAGAAAAGACATATACATGCAGCATATATACTCAATCTCATTAAATGCCCTGATATACATCTTACTGACTAAAGAATATAGTATTAACATGTATTTATAACTTTTGTGTTGGCAGAAGAGCCACTAGTGGAGGCCGAAATGCACGCGTTTTAGCTCACGCAGGCTGGCGTGAGGAGGGAAGAACTATACTGACGTGAGGTCTAGAACATGACAAGGAATTAGAATTCAGAAAGCGGACGTAATTAGTTTGATACTTAACTTTAATCCATTAATGATGAACGTCGCTCTTGACGGTACACGATTCACAATATTATCTGTTCAGAATACATTCTTGAAGATAGTAATTATAGTAACTGAATATGGCGCCTTTCTAGGTCGTAGCAAATGACGTAGCTGAAGGCTATGCCAAACTATCGTCTCTGCAAATGAGAGCGTATGTCGACAGTGAACTATCGCTACCAAAGTCGGCTGTACAACTGGGGCGAGTGCTAGGGGGTCTCTCTAGACTAGACCTGCCGTGTGGCGGCGCTCGGTCTGCAATCACTGAGAGTGGCGACACGCGGGTCCGACGTATACTAACGGACTGCGGCCTATTTAAAGGGTACCACCTAGCAAGTGTGGTGTCTGGCGGTGACACCACAATAACTCTATGGTAGGATTAGACCTTACTTGTACTAAAAGTACAAAATGTATTGTTTTGCAATGTACCCTATGTCAGATGCATATCTATACTTTAATAAATAAACATACAGTTCCAAAAAACTTTCGTCTATATGCGTAATAATCGTTTGTATAACTGATTCTTTTAGGATTTCTGATAATATTTACAGTTACACGTAAGCAAGCAGTACTGCGAAAATTTACGCTATACAGCTCTACATGTTACAGCAAAATTGTGGCAGGCTACTCTGCTGGATGCAAAACGTTGGTTCAAGGATTTTATGGATATGTAGTCGAAAAATACATGTACCACAAACTGCAGTTGTACTGTATGTATGTCTGTATGGGTAGTACATTACAGTGGTAAATACATGATTTTCTTTGAAAAAATAAGGTAGCATCATCCTCTTTCTTTAGCAAAAATGGGACCATTACTGCTTTTACAAGCAAAGGAGGCAGTGGCAGTGTGGCAATGCCCTGTAGTTAATAATGTGGGGAACGGGTAAATTAGCTTCTTGGAAAAGGTATCCTACAGCATACATTAAACTGCATGCTACATACTTTTGAACACAAAACTCCATACAGCACACTGCACCCATAACATGGTACTAACTAAATCACAAAGCTCACTTAACCATTGCAGCGAGGCTACTCTTAAAGGTGTATCGAATTAGGAAGCTGGAACAGACGGATGACTAACCTGTTAAGCGTAGAAGAAGTTTTGATTGAACCACCTCAGAGCTTAGTTTATCCTCGGCATGTTGTTCCCCATTCACATTACGAGCACCACATATTAACCAGTCCTGAGCCTGACAGTTGCCTGGGCGAGACGAAATGACATCTCATTTTAAAAAGACATCGTGGCCAATACTTTCACAAATATGTGCCACTAGGTGTTCAGGGCATTTAGAATAATAGTGTACCTACAAAACGGATGCAGCTTGATTGTCGTAATACGTATGGATAATTAGACACCGGTAGACTCTGTTATTCATAGATTCGTTATTCGTGTTTTCGCATGCACGCGATTTTAGTTTTAAATCCAATACTGCCATCTGATGACAGTATGCAGACGCAGTAACGCGTTAGCTCATCTCAGCGCTCTGCTGTGCCTTGTCTGCCGAGACATGAACCATGCGTTTAGGTCACTAGAGCTGTGGAGTTGGACTCGAGGGGATCTGTATGTGAAATGTTGGGTTAAAGAAAAGAAACTGCGCCCGTAAAGGAAAAGAAGCTTGTACGAAGATCGTATCCATTAGAAACAAAGAGAGAACTTCGGATCACTATGACAGTGGTGAGAATACTGTTGACATTCTGTGTGCTTTGGAACTTAGTGAATCCGCTGTGAGAACTGTTCGTGTCAACGTGGAATCACTTCGGAAAACTGCTCACTATTCAACTAAAAAAGTATGACTAGAGTGAGCAAATCTTGCTCAGAGACGATGGAAAGAATGGAAAAAATGCTAAGCCACTGGACAGAACACAACACCAGACAACACATGCCTCTCTCTGCAGCTGCCAATCGAGCTGAAGCCAAGAGCTTGTACGCAGATATAACGAAGGAAAGTAATGATCTATTCCACCTCAGTTTGGTTTGATAGCGTCAAGCATCGTTTTTACTTGGACAACATTAACAGGACCGGGAGAGATAGCTGCAGCAGATGAAGTTAGAGCCGAAGAATTTAAAAAGTGGTTTAAAAAAATTGTAATAGAAAGAGGCTATACAGTGAATCAGCTTTCCAACCTTGGTGAAACAAGCTTATTTTGGAAACGAATCCATAGCCACATGTTCATGTCTACTGGATTTAAAGCTGCCAAAGGTTGATGCATCTTCTTTTTCGAGGAAACGTTGCAGGGGATTGCAAATTAACACCCCTTATTATATGCAATTCTCAAAATCCTAGGGCGCTAAATGGTTGTGACTAGAGCACGCTGGGAGTTCATTGGAGTTGAAATAATGATTGTAGTGTATTATTGTGTGTTTTAGTGTGATATTTTTAAGTGTAGCCTAATCCCACATTACACACTTAAAATGACATGATTTACCCGAATTCGATATGCGCGGTGATTCGGCGAAACGTATCTATTGATTTCAACAAGAATTACCTGTATCTCCAATCGTGGATCAGAATTTTCAAAAACGTTGCAAACAAATTTATAACATCTGTCTCCATACTACCTTCAAAAACAGATATTACCAAATTGAGGTTGGTTCCCATAAACAACGTTATTCCAAAGCTCTCAGGAAAAAGTAACAGTTTATTAATCGGACTTAAAAGAGAATGAAATCTGGAGTATATGGTGAAAACAACTAGAATGATGGAAGAACAGACACTACTACTGGAAAAAGAGCAGACCATTGAGGATGTACCAACAAAGCTAACCAATTAATTTAAACACAATATTTGAAAACTTTCGTTACAACTGAGGAACACAGTATGTCAGCATTGTCTCTTAATACCGATGGAAAGTGACCATATGTTAGAGTAGTCGGGGATCAGTGAATCTGTGGACGTTTACTACATTCCATGTATACGGTCTGGAGAACTATTAGCCTGGCTTTCCCTGCATTCTCTCTGGTTATATTAACACAAGATTCAACAAAGCTACATACATTTTGTTGCAGGATCGTTTACTTCATGCAAGAATATTACAGGGAGACTCAACAACCAACTCCTGTTGTAGATGCTACATGAAGGGTGATGCGAACCTTGGAGAGCTTTCTTCTGTTGATAAAAAATTCCAGGAGAGTATGTTGCGGGCAATATATTACATTTTACCATGTACATCTTGCAAAATGCCACAGAGCTGAATTAGAAGTGATAAGCTGGTTTTACCAACACTCACATTTTCCTCTCAAATGGAGCAAGGTTGAAGGTTAATGTACTGTCCAAAAAAATGGCTCTGAGCACTATGGGACTTAACATCTTAGATCACCAGTCCCCTAGAACTTAGAACTACTTAAACCTAACTAACCTAAGGACATCACACACACATCCATGCCCGAGGCAGGATTCGAACCTGCGGCCGTAGCAGTCCCGCGGTTCCGGACTGTAGCGCCTAGAACCGCACGGCCACCGCGGCCGGCAATGTACTGTCCACCACATACACAGCAACAAGCATAGAAAACTTAGTCAAAAAGTAGCTATAGCGAAGTTGTTGTTGGAAGTCAACGACCTATTTAACACTCATGGCCCACAGCAGTGATACCCACAACACAGATTTCTGACTGAAGATAACAAACAATGTACAGAAAACATAGAGCACCACTTGCGCCATAGGGTGCTGGGGTTTCGGGTTCCGCTGGATAGGTCAGGAGTCCACTACACGCAACAAGCGGCTACACGGGTAGCAGGGGTTTTGTGGCGTGGGCTGGGCGGTTTTTAAGGTTAGATGGCCTTGGGCAAGTACAGAAAGGGCAACAGCCTCAACAGGTGCGGGGCAAAGTCAGGACATGCGGGGACCAAGCAGCTATCGGTATTGTAATTGTCAACTGTCGAAGCTGCGTTGGTAAAGTACCGGAACTTCAAGTGCTGATAGAAAGCACCGAAGCTGAAATCGTTATAGGTACAGAAAGCTGGCTGAAGCCAGAGATAAATTCTGCCGAAATTTTTACAAAGGTACAGACGGTGTTTAGAAAGGATAGATTGCATGCAACCGGTGGTGGAGTGTTCGTCGCTGTTAGTAGTAGTTTATCTTGTAGTGAAGTAGAAGTGGATAGTTCCTGTGAATTATTATGGGTGGAGGTTACACTCAACAACCGAGTTAGGTTAATAATTGGCTCCTTTTACCGACCTCCCGACTCAGCAGCATTAGTGGCGGAACAACTGAGAGAAAATTTGGAAAACATTTCACATAAATTTTCTCAGCATGTTATAGTCTTAGGTGGAGATTTCAATTTACCAGATATAGACTGGGACACTCAGATGCTTAGGACGGGTGGTAGGGACAGAGCATCGAGTGACATTATACTGAGTGCACATCCGAAAATTACCTCGAGCAATTAAACGGAGAACCGACTCGTGGAGATAACATCTTGGACCTACTGATAACAAACAGACCTGAACTTTTCGACTCTGTATGTGCAGAACAGGGAATCAGTGATCATAAGGCCGTTGCAGCATCCCTGAATATGGAAGTTAATAGGAATACAAAAAAAGGGAGGAAGGTTTATCTGTTTAGCAAGAGTAATACAAGGCAGATTTCAGACTACCTAACAGATCAAAACGCAAATTTCTGTTCCGACACTGACAACGTTGAGTGTTTATGGAAAAAGTTCAAGGCAATCGTAAAATGCGTTTTAGACAGGTACGTGCCGAGTAAAACTGTGAGGGACGGGAAAAACCCACCGTGGTACAACAACAAAGTTAGGAAACTACTGCGAAAGCAAAGAGAGCTTCACTCCAAGTTTAAACGCAGCCAAAACCTCTCAGACAAACAGAAGCTAAACGATGTCAAAGTTAGTGTAAGGAGGGCTATGCGTGAAGCGTTCAGTGAATTCGAAAGTAAAATTCTATGTACCGACCTGACAGAAAATCCTAGGAAGTTCTGGTCTTACGTTAAATCAGTAAGTGGCTCGAAACAGCATATCCAGACACTCCGGGATGATGATGGCATTGAAACAGAGGATGACACGCGTAAAGCTGAAATACTAAACACCTTTTTCCAAAGCTGTTTCACAGAGGAAGACCGCACTGCAGTTCCTTCTCTAAATCCTCGCACAAACGAAAAAATGGCTGACATCGAAATAAGTGTCCAAGGAATAGAAAAGCAACTGGAATCACTCAACAGAGGAAAGTCCACTGGACCTGACGGGATACCAATTCGACTCTGCACAGAGTACGCGAAAGAACTTGCCCCCCTTCTAACAGCCGTGTACCGCAAGTCTCTAGAGGAACGGAGGGTTCCAAATGATTGGAAAAGAGCACAGGTAGTCCCAGTCTTCAAGAAGGGTCGTCGAGCAGATGCGCAAAACTATAGACCTATATCTCTGACGTCGATCTGTTGTAGAATATTAGAACATGTTTTTTGCTCGAGTACATGTCGTTTTTGGAAACCCAGAATCTACTGTCTAGGAATCAACATGGATTCCGTAAACAGCGATCGCTTTATTTGTTCACGAGACCCAGAAAATATTAGATACCGGCTCCCAGGTAGATGCTATTTTTCTTGACTTCCGGAAGGCGTTCGATACAGTTCCGCACTGTCGCCTGATAAACAAAGTAAGAGCCTACGGAATATCAGACCAGCTGTGTGGCTGGATTGAAGACTTTTTAGCAAACAGAACACAGCATGTTGTTATCAATGGAGAGACGTCTACAGACGTTAAAGTAACCTCTGACGTGCCACAGGGGACCATTGCTTTTCACAATATATATAAATGACCTAATAAATAGTGTCGGAAGTTCCATGCGGCTTTTCACGGATGATGCTGTAGTATAAAGAGAAGTTGCAGCATTAGAAAATTGTAGCGAAATGCAGGAAGATCTGCTGCCGATAGGCACTTGGTGCAGGGAGTGGCTACTGTCCCTTAACATAGATAAATGTAATGTATTGCGAATACATAGAAAGAAGGATATTTTATTGTATGATTATATGATAGCGGAACAAACACTGGTAGCAGTTACTTCTGTAAAATATCTGGGAGTATGCGTGCGGAACGATTTGAAGTGGAACGATCATATACAATTAATTTTTGAATGCATTATGGGAACAGCAGTGATCAATGTCTTATAAATAATTACTACTAAAAACAGTCTTGATCACGATTTATTTAACAAGATGACCGGTTTCGACCACTACTGTGGTCATCTTCAGACCTATAAGTTGTATACAAAGCTCTAATTAGAGGGCTACATACATTAAACAAAATACATAAAGTTATAAAGCTATAAAACTTTGAATTACCATTGAGTAGGAACCTCTTTCTGTTGGAGAATCACTACTGGAGAAACCAGTGCACGTCTTACTATATATAATGGAGGCTCCACCCACTTCTGACTGCACGATGTCATTATTAACCAATGAGTTATAAGTCGAATTACAATTTAAAATTTCTTAGTTAAAGGAACATTGTCAAGAATTAGAAATAAATACACACTAAACTTAGCTTATTAAACAGCTATTGTCAATTAAGAAGCATTAAAAATATTTAAATATGTAGGAAAATGAACTTCGGTTTGGCATTACATGGGTTGCCCTCTCAAGGCCTGTCAGTGAACCATTTGGAATCACTGGTTGCTATGGTGAAGTTAGACGCCGTTGCAAAGATGAAGCAGCAGGCTTTTTTCACTGAAGTTGTTGTAGAGTCGATAGTCGAACTAGTGGTTGCCATGGTGAGGACAAACGCCAGTGCAAAGATGTGGCAGCAGGCTTCTTTCCAACGAAGTTGTTGCGAAGTAGAATGGCAAAGACTGTGGCGTCAGACGATGTATTATTGAGCAGCAACTTGTCTATATTGAAACGAAAAGAGTAAGCTACAATAATCTGTAGCTGACATGTATACTACATGCTGCCCAAATAAGATACGAAGTAGTTGTCCGCATATATGAAATATTATCTACGAAGTTGATATGTAGATTACATCAGCCTTTTTTTCATTTAAGGCATTGCTATTCCTCAAGTTATATGCCAGTCATATAAGCAAATAAAAATGAAAGAATTTAAAATTATAAAATTATGAGCCAGTGTCAAAAATAAAACGATGTGAATTAGCAATATGAAGTCTAAAAGCATAAAAGCAAATATATATAATTTTTGTTTTTTTGGTTTTTTTTTATTAACCGTTTAAAACAAAGGACAGAAGAGTTAACATTCTAAAGCAGATCATCGGAAAGCTCAAAGAAATGTTTGTCTTTGAACTGAAGTTGTTCGTTTAAAACAGATAATGGATTACTTTTGTGAAGTGAAAAAATTTCAATTTCTTCTAAGGTATTTAGCAGTGGTCCTTTTGGCACAGTATGTAATATTTTCAAATTGCTAGAAATGCAACCTTCAGAATGATTGTATCCGTCAAGATGTTGACCAAATATTGATTTGATACGTGCAGTACCAGTAGTATGTTCTTTGAAACGTGTTAAAAAGTAACGGCCAGTTTGGCCAATATACTGTTTCTCACAGTCATTACATATTATTTTATAAACGCCTGACTTTTGGTATCTATTTGAGTCTCCAATTGTGTGTTTCAGTTTCATCTGTAGGGGGTTATTAGTTTTAAATGCTATTGTCACGCTTGTGTTCTTAAATAATTTATTTATTTTATCTGAGATAGGTCCCATGTATGTCATTTGTGTAAATTTCTTCTTGGAATTTATAACAGCGTCATTTTTTCCTTGTAATTTTTGATATAACAGATCAACCTGAAGGGAATTATAATTGTTAGCAACTGCTATCTGTTTTAATGTATCAATTTCCTTTTGGATTGCATCATGTTGGAGAGGTAATTTCAGTATCCTATGTATCATTTAAATATTATCATTTAAATATTTTTAATGCTTCTTAATTGACAATAGCTGTTTAATAAGCTAAGTTTAGTGTGTATTTATTTCTAATTCTTGACAATGTTCCTTTAACTAAGAAATTTTAAATTGTAATTCGACTTATAACTCATTGGTTAATAATGACATCATGCAGTCAGAAGTGGGTGGAGCCTCCATTATATATAGTAAGACGTGCACTGGTTTCTCCAGTAGTGATCCTCCAACAGAAAGAGGTTCCTACTCAATGGTAATTCAACGTTTTATAGCTTTATAACGTTATGTATTTTGTTTAATGTATGTAGCCCTCTAATTAGAGCTTTGTATACAACTTATAGGTCTGAAGATGACCACAGTAGTGGTCGAAACCGGTCACCTTGTTAAATAAATCGTGATCAAGACTGTTTTTAGTAGTAATTATAAAATTAATTGTTGGTAAGGCGGGTACCAGGTTGAGATTCATTGGGAGAGTGCTTAGAAAATGTAGTCCATCAACAAAGGAGGTGGCTCACAAAACAATTGTTCGACCTATACTTGAGTATTGCTCATCAGTGTGGGATCCGTACCAGATCGGGTTGACGGAGGAGATAGAGAAGATCCAAAGAAGAGCGGCGCGTTTCGTCACAGGGTTATTTTGTAACCGTGATAGCGTAACGGAGATGTTTAATACACTCAAGTGGCAGACTCTGCAAGAGAGGCGCTCTGCATCGCGGTGTAGCTTGCTCGCCAGGTTTCGAGAGGGTGCGTTTCTGGATGAGGTATCGAATATATTGCTTCCCCCTACTTATACCTCCCGAGGAGATCACGAATGTAAAATTAGAGAGATTAGAGCGCGCACGGAGTCGTTCTTCCCGCGAACCATACGCGACTGGAACAGGAAAGGTAGGTAATGACAGTGGCACGTAAAGTGCCCTCCGCCACACACCGTTGGGTGGCTTGCGGCGTATAAATGTAGATGTAGATGTAGATCAAAGAGAACCAGTAATGGGAGCATTTTTTTACCTTGCAGTTGAACTATAGTGTAATAGAGGAAATTGCCAGTCGCTGAAGAACTGCTGTTGTATTGTACCAAAGAAGTCATCAGATAAAATGGGGCAGTATAGATTTTAGTGTGGTGATCGACACTTAAATAGTGGAACAGTCACATATGTACATCTCATATGTACAGAAACTCTCCATAGTTTACAGCAGTGAATTATTTTTGAATACATTGTGCAGTTTGGCTGGCAGACACACACTATGTTAACTTCCACTAGTAAGTGTCCAGGTACTATTGATCCTATTCTAACTCGAGACAGGTTTGGTAGTCCAAATGTAGGCTAACTGTCCCTGTTATCTGAAACAAATTAATTCGGCATCCTTCAAAACAATGAATTAGGAATTCGGTGACTACTAAATGAAACAAGAATCACAATCAGTTAATTACATTAAAGTGACTCTTAAATCATCTACAAGCAATAACAACTCTAAAGTAAAACCTCAGCACATGTGACTAAAGGGCCTTGACTAAGATTCTAATAATTGCATATCAAATTGTGACTATTACATTCGTGAAGATGTACTTTGACTGTAGTGATGTTAGTATAATAAGTAGATACAGTATCTCTAGAGAAGGGAATGCGTTGCATGTGTGGCGTAGTTGAAAGTTTACCGTCGTTCAGATCTGAAAGCAAGACTTCAGAGTGAAACTTGAAGTTATTGAAATTCTATAAAAAGGACTTTACTGTTCCCTTTGCTCATCTGCTTGGAGGTCGACCCTGACAGCAAAGAAGGCCAGCGGAAGGGGAGGTTCGCAGTGGTGAAAATTCCCAGAGGTGAAGTCTCCCAGAGGTGAACTGATTTTGTACTGACTGATCCTTTAGAAGAATAGTATTTCTGCATTTTGTGCTCTTTACTTCAATCAGATTGATTGGGCTACATATACTATGAATGCCAACCAGTAAAAAGATCCCTTAGAGGATGCTGTACCCCTTTCCTGAGTTTTGCTTCGTGCGGCTGAACAGGAACGCGCTTCCTGTTGTGTCCTCGTCTATGGACGCACCCAGAACTGGTGTGCCGAGACAGTTTCCGCTTGGCGTCGCGGTTGACGCTTTGACTTTCGCCACCAGCTACAAGCACGGTTCAATCATCAATCTCTGCGCCGCCGAAAATGAGATGGACTTCCCCATCGTGTTAAGCGGTGGCCACCGGCAGCAGCTGACGGTTGGCGTTCGACGGTTCTAGTTATGGAGTTCCAAGGTGGCAGTTCGTAGCTACAGTTTGTAGTGGAGATCAGCCTGCAAGACTCGGTCTACAAGTGGAGTCGCCTGTAGCCTTCGCATGGGGACAAGTGCTTACTGCAGTGATTGACAATGTGGAGCGCAGCACAGACATAGTCTTGTTGACATTGTATTCAGTGGCGCACATCTTGACACGCCACTGCTTAATTGCATCTGTCCGCAAGAACATCCAGCGAGTAGCTTTCAACTTTAGTTACCTATCACAGCACAAGGAGGTATATATGTGTCTGTCACTAGTTTGTTCGCACTGTAACAGCTCCTCTGTCCACTTTGGAGGACCTAAATGACACGTGCAAACCATTTTACCCAGGCGCTGCGCGGAGTGTCCGCGCGGTTAGAGGGGTCATTACAAAGATTGCGCGGCCCCTCACGCCGGAGATTCGAGTCCTCCCTCTGGCATGGGCGTGCGTGTTATTCGTAGCATAAGTTAGTTTAACTAGTCTAGGGAACGATGACGTCAGCAGTTTGGTCCGTTAGGAATTCACACACATTTGAACTTTTTTTTTTGTACCCAGGCGATCAGCACACATCACTTCTTGCCATTGCGTGCATAAAATAGGCATCTCAGTCTCTTTCTGTGGTCAGTGCTGTGGGACTTCAGCAGCACAGTCGAGTGCCTCTCTCTAACTTCCATTTTATTTAGATTAGCCAATATCGGAAGTTATATGGCATAAACATTTAGTTTTTGTGGACCCAAAGTTCGACACGGTCCATCGCTTACAAAGATATTCCAAACTGCAGGCTCTCAGTCCATTTTCTAGATGTTTCGTATGGCGTCCTCTGCGTTACAAAGAAATGCTAAAACAATATTTATCTTCTTTCTAGCTGTCAGTTATGAAAACAGTTACCGATGGAAGACTTGTGCCAGGGGAGATTGTATGCATGTTGTCTGTGGAGCACCCTTGTCTAAATGGCTCAAATGGCTCTGAGCACTATGGGACTTAACATTTGAGGTCATCAGTCCCCTAGAACTTAGAACTACTTAAACCTAACTAACCTAAGGACATCACACACATCCATGCCAGAGGCAGGATTCGAACCTGCGACAGTAGCGGTCGCACGGTTCCAGACTGAAGCGCCTAGAACCGCTCGGCCACACCGGCTGGCGCACCCTCGTCTAGGTGCGCATGTCGAAGGAGAGTATGATCAACAGAGTGTTATTGACGTGAGCCTCTGGCAGTGAATCCTTGTGAATATTCCCCGAGGGGTGGCCTTCCTGTCTGGCTAGGTGACCTCGTTGCTCACATGAGCACTGGTGGTTTAACACACTCTGCTTACAGAGTGGCTGCTTACTTGTATAAACTACACAGTTCTGTTCAAATGTACTAAAATGTTCAAATGTGTGTGAAATCTTATGGGACTTAACTGCTAAGGTCATCAGTCCCTAAGCTTACACACTACTTAAGCTAAATTATCCTAAGGACAAACACACACACCTATGGCCAAGGGAGGACTCGAACCTCCGCCGGGACCAGCCGCACATACACAGTTCTGAATAAAGAACATAGCTTACGATAAGTAACTACTGATAATCACTGGTACTGACTTCATTTAATTTAGTGGTGTTGATTAATTATTACTTTCTGATGCTCAAATTTTATATAAGTTATCTACAAGTTTGAAGTAAAAATGGTTGTGTAACACTGCAGTGTATGCACAGTGTAGATCGCATAGTGCACTAGGAGCAGCTGAATTGGGAGCAGCTTCGTTGTTGCTGGCGTATTAGTTATTCTAGGTGCTAGAGGTATCTACTCTTTGTGGCATCAGCTTTATAGACCAGTAACACTCTGCTCACAAAGATACTGTCTTTGGAATGGAATGTATGTAATCGACATGCTTATAAAATAACTATTCTATTACATCCTTCCACAAACATCTTACGAAATGAACACGATGGGAAAACAGAGTTAGTTCGTAATCTACTGACAGGCATTCTTTCCATGTGCCATTCTGAAATGGAACTGGATGAATATTAAATAACGGTAATAGAAGATGTTCTATATTGAGAACGAAATGTAAGTAATGGATTTGTTTCCAAGATAACTTTTTTCGTTACTTGGGGATTAAAAAAGATACGTTTAATCAGCTTTGGTAAGCCCTGCTAGCGTCCTCATTTGAGACCTATGTTCTTGGTGGTGCAACCCAGGTATTTCATAACTTTTTTATAGTCAAAATGTGTGTGTGTGTGTGTGTGTGTGTGTGTGTGTGTGTCTGTCTGCCTGTGTGTGAGTGTGTTTGTGTTTGTGTAGCTCTATATTGAGGGACCTAGTGCTGCTTCCAGAAGCACCTGTGATGTGCACTGTCGTGGGATGTGGGCAGCTACCACCAGAACACTGTGTGGCCTGCTCGCTATTGGAGGAGCAGCTAAGGCCTGCTCAGGGCCTCCAGAATGTGGCCCGCTATGCACCCCTACACTTACTTGTCGATCCCATGTCTAGTGCTTGGGTGTGACAGCCAACACTAGAAGTTCGATGCCAAGCATCAAAGTCCTGGTCACCTAATAGGGGTCGATCAGAACTATGACTGATTGTGTCTAGGCGGCTAGGTGGCCACGAGAGCGCATCTCTCCAGCTCAGATTGTCATCTAATCCATTGGCTGACGTCCATCAGAAGGAGGAGGCTGACACAACACCAGCCCTTCGCACTGATGAAGTTTTCTGAGCCCAGCAGGACTTAGGCACCAGGCGTAATGTGCCTTGGGCCAGAACTCGACAAGCTGATGAGTAGGCAGACAGCCAGTAGATCTTCATCACCAAGAGTTAGTCACAGTTTCTATCAAGCTGAACTGACCGTCACCCTCTCTGGTTCCAGACATAGACAGAATGATGGCACAACTGAATATCTCGAACATCACTCAATTATTTACAGATTTATTGCTACGCTTCTGATATAGTTCTACTGGGAATGGGGTAAGAGTGGATTTGTTCACATTACTCTTCAGCTTTTCGTGGATAACTCTGTGCCTCCACATTGGGCGTGGTTAGCTAGACTCGGTTATATTTGCAATGTCTTTCAGCACCATTCGAGTGCTTCAGGTAACAAAACCCTTGGCCGCATTGTGTTCCTGCGTTAGCTCTTCTGCATGTTTCGACTGTGATGTGCCGCAAGTCCATCTGGCGAGAGTGTTTGATGTAATGTCAACAGTACTGCTCAGTGGCCTGCTTGATTAGCACATCAGCTGAGATAACATGTATTGCCAGCCGCAGCCAGGGTAAAACCTTACAAAAATTTTACAACTGGCACACCAAACAGTTTTGGGGGGGCGGGGGGCAGTAGTTTTACAAGTATTGCACTTTAGATGTGTTAAGAAAAGACGAAACTTGTTACAGATGATACTGTCTGAAACCAGCGCACACCTGGCTGCATGCAGTGTGGTAGCACAATGACACTGACATAGCCACCATTACTGGTTCAAATAATATACAGCTAAGATAAAAAGTGTTACGGTACAGGGAATGAGCAGAGAGCATACCGTATCTCAACAATGGAACGTCAAATAATTAGCGACGAGGTAGAGAAAATGATTAAGAATGACATCATTCAGCCTTCACAGAGCCCATGGTCGTCACCAGTGGTCCTCGTCAGGAAGAAGGATGGCAGTTGCCGCTTTTGTGTTCCGGTTAAGTTTTTCTCAAGAATGGACATGTACTCGGGATACTGGCAAATCGAAGTAGATGAGGCTGATTGTGAGAAAATTGCATTTATCACCCCTGAGGACCTGTATGAGTTTAAGGTAATGCCTTTGGTTTGTGTGATGCACCAGCAACTTTTGAACGGATGATGGATAATCTTCTAAGGCACCTGAAGTGGACGATGTGTTTTGTTATTTAGATGACATTATAGTGTTCTCGGAGACATCTGATGAAGACATAAAAAGACTGAGGGCCGTTCTTAAGTGTCTACAACAAGTCGGACTGAAAGTTGATCCAAGAAAGTGTCTCTTTGGAGCAAAAGAAATCAAAAGACTTCGGCACATTGTATCAAACGAAGGTGTGCGGCCAGACTCAGAAACGGTAAGATCTATAACGAAATTGCCTATTCCTAATAGTATTAGAGATGTGAGAAGCTTCCTCGGATTATGTTCTTATCAACGTCGCTTTATCAAAGACTTTTGTATCGAAGCCAGGCCACTCCAAGAGTTGCTAGAAACTGATGCTATGACGACTGACCCTGTACTTGGTCTTTATGATGAGAGAGCACCTGCGGAAGTACACACAGATGCCAGTGGGTATGGGATAGGTGCTGTTCTAGTGAAAATTTTGGATGGAAAAGGGAAGGTTATAGCCTATGCTTCTAGAACACAAGTGGAGAGAATATACTCAACTATAGAAAGAGAATGTCTTGCTGTGATCTGCGCCATGTGCAAATTTTGACAGTATCTCTACAGAAGGCCATTCACAGTTGTTACAGACCATCATTCACTTTGTTGGCTAACAGGTTTTAAGGATCCAACAGGACGACTCGCCAGGTGGGCACTACGTCTTCAACAGTATGACATTACCATAGTGTACGAAAGTGGAAGAAAACACCAAGATGCCGACTGTCTCTTAAGAAACCCTGTGCAAGACCATCAAGATTTTGATGAAGATAGTGACTGTCTCGCTGCACTCCAGGATCTCTCTGCAGAGCAGAAGAAGGACGCCAAGATATCTCAAATTATGCTTGCCTTAAATCGCTCAGAGGATGTGAAAGGACAATTTAAGGTAGTTAATAAATTGCTTTGCAAGAAAAACTTTGATTCGTTTGGAAAGAGGTGGCTACTAGTGATTCCTAAATACATGCGCTCAGATGTCCTACAGAAATTCCATGACACACCTGAGGCCAGACATTTAGGATTTATTAAGACATACAATAGAATCTGCAAGAGAATTTTCTGGCCAGGTTTATTTAGGAGTGTCCGTCACTCTGTGTCGCACTGTCGAGATTGCCAGAGGATAAAGGCAGTTCCTCAGAAACCACCTGGCCGACTCATACCGACTCCACCAGCCGAAACGCCTTTCCAGCGTGTTGGGAGTGACCTCCTCGGACCATTTCCAACGTCTGCTAGTGACAATAGATCAGGGCATCCCAACGTGTGGTCCGCAGTCCCCTTAGGGGTCCGCCGGCTCTTTCTAGGGGTCCGTAGCCACCTTTCACCAAATCGTCTAAAATAATGAGTAAAATTATTTAATAAAACTGTGAAAATCAAATTCATCACTATTTTTTTTTCGTGGGAAAAACATGTGTATTTGTACTACAGGTCGTAATCCTAAGCATCCTGTGCGGTTCCTAAGTGAGAACGCATACACCGTTTAGTACCGGAGAATGCGGCTTCTCTGATCGACTGTTTCACAACAATACGGGGTTCGTTTGTGCGACGGCTCACGGCGCTAGATGCACTGAAACCTTTTACGCACGCGCGGAGCGAGCTTTGTCGACCAATCACAGCGCTCGCTGGCACGTATGCGGCCCCAGGCATCATTAATTATTGTTAAACTTGCTTTGTCAGTGCACTACCTACTTCATAAGTCGATTTTTGACCAGTTTATTACTTATAACATGGATCGGTGACTGAAGTCAGGATCATTGAAGAAGGGTGCAGTTTCTCCATAGCCTTCGCAGCAAGGGAAGTTTCCAGTTGAAATGAATGAGGAGGAACAAAGGAAGAACAATCACAAGAAGCTCCACAGCCGGATTTATTATGTGAAAACGCTGCAAATACTTCATTGGTTGCAATATCCTGTGGAAGTGGAGTAACCAAGAAGCGTAAGTACAACGAAAGCTATTTAGAAATGGACCTTTATGGAGACAAAGGAGGGTAAAGCTCAGTGTGTAATTTGTGCGCGAGTCCTTACGAACAGTTCAATGGTTCCAGTTAAATTGCACCGTCATTTTGAAGGTACTCACCCGGATTTCCAGGCTGAAGACATTGATGTTTTCAAAACGAAGAGTGCTGAACTAGCTGCTTCTCAGCATTGCATGAAAACTCATGCAAAAACAATTAATGAAAATTCATTAAAGGCTTCTTTCTTGGTTAGTTATCGAGTGGCAAAAACAGGCAAAGCTCATACCATTGCAGAAAATCTCATAAAGCCGTGTGTTAATGATATTGTTTCTTGCACGCTAGACGAAAAGGCAGTAAAGCTTGTATCTTCGGTGCCATTACCAAACAATACTGTTAAGAGACGCATTGTTGACATGTCAAATGATGTGAAAGACACTCTTGTTTCTCACATCCAACACAATTCATTTTCTCTGTACCTGCCAACACAACAGGTGCTGAAATATTCCGTCTATTGGATGATTTTTAAGGACTAACGAAGTTTCATGGTCTAATTGCATAGATGTGTGCACAGATGGTGCAAAAGCTATGACGGGTCCTACAGTCGGAGCAATAACGAAAATAACAGCAAACGCCAAGAACTGCAGCAGTAGTCATTGTGCTCTCCACAGATACGCTTTAGCTACGAAACAAACGCCTGTTTCGTTCAAGAAAGTTTTAGACGAATCCATTCAAATTATTAACTACATGAAATCAAGGCCGCTAAAGCCAAGACTTTTCACAACACTGTGTGAAGATATGGGAAGCCGCCATCGTTCCCTGCTTCTCCACACAGAAGTGAGGTGGCTCTCACGTGGGAATGCACTCTCTTGGTTGTACGAATTAAGACTGAAAGTCTTAGCTTTCCTTTTGGAGCATAACGCCAAATTAGCAGACCCTATTGATGACGAAAGTTGGCAGTGTATACTTGCCTATTTGTCAGATATTTTCTCCCAAATGAACGAAATGAATATATCACTCCAAGGGCAAAGTGAAACAAAGGTCACTGCTATCGACAAAGTTCGAGCATTGAAGAGGAAAACAAATTTTTGGGCAGAGAGTGTCGAGGAGGGCCCTTGATTTCCTCTTCTCAGGGAGATTTGGAAAAACAAAACATTGGCGTTTGGGAAGAATTTGTTTCATCAAATCCTGGAACATCTCCGAAGCTTGATGTCATTGTTGGAGCATTATTTCCCAACAGCTGAAGATGAGAAGCTGCAGAAATACGAATGGGTGGTCAACCCATTCACTGTATCCAAAAATCCGAACATTCTATCATCAAATGAATATAAGTTGTTTGATAGAAATTGCCACAGACCCTACCTTGAAATCAAGTTTTGACATTGACAGTTACTCACACTTTTGGATCCGTTTTGGATAACAAGAAATACTACCCCCTTGTTGAAAAGGCAAAACGTGTAATTATCCCATTTGCCACAACAAACATGTGTGAATCTGGATTCTCGATCTATGCTGCCCACAAAACTAAGTACCTAAGCTGTCTAGATGCGGAACCAGACATCTGTCTCCAGTTGTCAAGAACTGAACCCAGCTTTTCAAAATTGTGTCAGCAGAAGCACCCTAAACCATCACATTAGGATTCCATTATTATTACTACAGACTCATCTATAGTAAAGAAGAAAGCATTTTTCTTTGTAGATGCTCGGTGAATGTACCTGAACCATAACACTGTAGGAATTTTGTTTCTGTCTTCTATCATTTACAAAATTATTATTAATTGAATTCTGTTGGCATTGATATTGTTGTTACGAAAATTAAAATGATCTCTAAAGCTAATTCCTTTCCTTTATAATATATTCCGTCCTCTCAGTTAAAAATATGACCTGCCTATACTTCAATTACAATTACTTACTATTACTCTGACACTATATTGTGGCAACTGGCTGCGAGCGTAAACAAATGAGGACTTTTCACGTGCCACCTTGTAAAAGGTAAACCTCGTCTGCCAGAATTGTTTCCTTTGAGAAAAAAAGTCCTACGTTCTGTGAAATGGTTTGTCTTCTTATATAGAAATAAGAGAGTCTGTTTGTTTGTTTTCCTAATTTGTTTACAGTTGAGGCTGACTGCCACGATATAGTGTCCACGTAGTAGTTGAAGTTGTCAGCTGTGGCTAAACTGTTGCCACGCCATGTGCCAGTTGCCACCTACCAACTGACAGTACAGTGTTTAAACGCCGCCTGCTAGCTGCCGGCTATGGACTGACAGCTGCCGTTCAGTAGATACGCAAAGACGTAAAAATAACTAGACTTTCCGAGCTGTTTACATGGGCACGAAAATCGATTGTGGAACTGGAAAACGGCTTTATAAAAGAAGATTTCCTGAATCGATTTTGAAGTGTTTACCTGACCAACCAAAACTTCGGCTTACGAAATCCAGTTTTGGAAACGCATGTAAACTAGGTGAATGTATTCCCACACATTGCACAACAGATGTAACAATAGTCCTTTAAAGGCAATTCCTTGGCCTCTTTTCTTTCGTGATGTGTTTGTATACCGGATCATGGGTCTGTCACCTTTCTTCACAGCCGCGCGGAATGGCCGCGCAGTCGGTGCCATGTAGTGGATTGCGCCGCCGCTCCCGCCGGAGGTTCGAGTTCACCCTCGGTCGTGTGTGTGTGTGTGTGTGTGTGTGTTCTCCTTAGCGGAAGTTAAACTTTGGTTAATAGTGTGTAAAACTAGGGACTGATGACCTCAGCAGCTAAGTCCCATAGACTTTACATAGATTTGAACATTTTTTTCGAATTTCACGAAAGACCACGCACACCCACGCACATCCACCCACCCACCCACACACACATCCAGCCACCCACCCACCCACACACACACACACACACACACACACACACACACACACACACACACATACACACGACTGTTACGAAATATGCATGCTCCTTACCCAACAGTAGCCAAACAGTGGATGTGAACAGACCACAAGTGGCAGCTTGTCAACAGCGGACAGTTTGGATGTGACGTTGATTGCTCTTGGAGGAAGGCAGCTCCAACGTGTGAAATGTCAATTACCAAGTAATTTTAATCAGGCTACAGTGTGTTGAACAAAGGGAGTAAGTCCACTAGTAAGTGGCTGGATACAGTGGGAATTCAAATTGGATCGTTAATTTCAAGTTGTTTTCATTCATCTCTAAACCAAACAGCATTGATACTTCGGGGGAGGGGGGGGGGGTAATTGGGAACATGGCACTTGCATTAACAAGCTTTCAGTTCCCATGGGTTTTGCTCTGAAATTTAAAGTTACTGTGCTCTTGACTGACTAGGGGTCCGGCATGGATTTTCGACTGAAGAAGGGGTCCGCCAGCTGAAAAGGTTGGGAAGCCCTGCAATAGATAGTTTGTTGTTTGCACTGATTGTGTGACACGCTATGCCATTACAAAAGCCGTGAAAACAGCCGAAGCATCCGTGGTAGCCAAATTCATCGTGAAAGACGTTGTATGAAGACACGGTGCTCCAAGGAAGTTAATTACGGATCGAGAGAAGGTTTTTCAATCGAACCTTGTGAAAGATATAAACCGTCGGTGCAACATTACTCATCACATGACGACTGCCTACCATCCGCAAACTAACGGGCTTATTGAACCCCTAAATAAGGCCTTGGCCGACATTCTATCAATATTCGTCAACGTTGAGCAGAGCAGCTGGGATGACGTGCTGCCTTTCGTGAAGTTTGCCTGCAACACCGCCAAACAAGACACCACAGGATTTACGCCATTTTTCCTTGTGCATGGGCGTGAGGCGACTACGACGATGGACACTGTATTTCCGCTACATCCTGATGACGTGGACGACGACTACATCGACCAGGTGTTAACCAGAGCTGAGGAAGCTCGGCAGTTCGCTCGACTCCGCACGCTGCAGGCTCAAGAAAACGATCGCCGAAGGTATGACGCGAGCCACCGCCCTGTTGTCTACCAGCCTGGGGACCTCGTCTGGATCTTCACTCCTGTTCGGTAGGTTGGTCTCTCTGACGAGCTCCTCAGGCACTACTTTGGACGTTATAAAGTTGTAAAACTGTTGTCTGATGTTACTTACGAAGTTGAAGATTTCGACCCAGAAGCCAGACGACGAAAGATCAGAGATGCGGTCCACGTCCTTCGAATGAAGCCCTACAAGGATCCTGCCTCCCGGGGTAAATTCGAAGCTCCAGCGACAGGCAACAAGCGGAAAGGTGACGAAGGGCGTAGCGGCAAAAGACGTTCTAAGAAGGTCACCACTAGGGCGAGTATCAGTCATCGGGAGCCAGAGTACGCAGGACCGATGACTCGTTCTCGGTCTAGGACGACGTAACACCGAGACGCTCTTCTCTTAAGGAGGGAGCAATGTGGCAGTAGAAGCTAAGAAGCACCGTGGTGTAGTGGTTATGTTACTAAGCTGTTGCATGGAGGGTCGTGAGTTCAAAACAAGTTCTATATTCGGTGCAGTTACATTCTAGAAGTGTCCACAAATGTCAAGAGACATTGTACTGGAATGTTCTATATCTGTATATATACTGTATGTGTTCTGGCCGGAGGCAGTTCGCTCCGCGCTCTTGTATGTGGAAGTGCTGACTAAACCTTCGTTAAGTGAAGTTAGTGTTCGTCATTCATCTAATTACACCTTCTTCTACGTGACCTCGGGACCCCGCGGATATAAATACCACGGACACAGCGCAGTCAGATCATTCCATCAGCACCACCTGATGATGGCGTAACGGTTATTCGCCGAAATATCGTGGAACTTCGACGATCGAATCCGGCTCGACAGCCGAGAACCTTGGATACTATCGTTTATTTTTTATTTATTTATTTATTTATCTGTGATTTGGGCAGCATAGGCCGTACAGCCATCAGTAGTTAAAAGAGTTCCATGTAAACGTAACTGCAGTTTCCACAGTAGACATATAAGAACTGTTCGATGTATAAACGTAAATTCTTAATGTAAAATAAAAACTCTAAAACACAGTAGCTACATCAATGCCATGTTGACAGTAATGCAGTTTTCACTATAGAATAATGATAAGAGTGTGAAGCACAAAGATAAGTTCGTTAGATGAACTTTAAAAAATCGAAATTAGACCCAGCGCTCAAAGCGGGCTGGTTCCAGAGGAGAATGACACCCGCAACAACTTATAATGCAAAGCTGGACAACAGTGTTCTTAATAAAGATAAATTCGTATCGGAAAGCAAAAACACAAACAGACGTTCCAGTTTCCTTACGGGACTGGTTTCATGGGAGGACAACATTCACACAACTTGTCAGTTAAAGCTGAATTCCGGCGTCTTTTCAATAATTCACAAGTAGTGTAGCAAAATCGATAAGAGCACACTTTTGGTATAAAACTGATATCAAATTAATAAAATAATTAAATTGATCAATTAATTATCCCCTTCCCCTAGTATTTTTCCGGCGTCATTTCGATAATTCACAGGTAGCATAGCAAAGTCGAGAAGAGGACACATATCAAACTGATATCAAATTAAGAAATTAATAAAATTGATCAATTAATTGTCCTTACAATGAAATGAACACCCTTAGCTGCTTAAAGGCGTTGACATACGGCAACGGGAAGAGATGAAAATGTGTGCCCCGCCCGGGACTCGAACCCGGGATCTCCTGCTTACATGGAAGCCGCTCTATCCATCTGAGCCATCGAGGACACAGAGGATAGCGTGACTGTAGGGATTTACCTCTGGCACGCCTCCCGCGAAACCCACATTCCCAACGTATTGTCCCCTCCCACGATGCTCATTACTCGCGGCGCGTTGCCGATTCCCGTAAGAGTTCGGGCACTGTTTGTGCATTCGCACAGAAGAGGAAGATGGTCAAGTGGCCGGTGAGCCTTAACTATATATCTGTCCGAAAGAACAGATACCATCTTAGTAGATATATAATTAATTGTCCCCCTCCCCCGGTAAATCCCGAGCCCATCGGAGTTCCCTCCCCCTTCTCCTCTGGGAAATCCTCAGTACGCAGTGAGATAAGTAGATCCTGCTTGGATATAGAGGTCTAACTGCAATTCCACTCCCGCATAGACTCCGCAGTTCAAGACATCCACTTTACCCAATCCGAGGTGAGGAAATCGTAGTCCATACACCTGCTGCAGTAAAGATGCAATAGAACACTTCCCTGGTCATTAAAAGACCTATTTCTGGTGTAATGTTCTGCCACTACCACAGGTAACTTCCACATTTTCGAACACTCTACAGGTAGTCAATTGTCTCGTCACCAAGGAAGTCACTTAATGTAGCCAAATATAAGCACAGAGGAGTTGTAAACAGCAGGTTAATACTGTGTATCACTTTATAAATTCTGTAGTACAGCTGATTTTATTACGACACCTATCTCTCCCTGTATAGCTGGGAGGCTGAAATTTCGTTAAAAGATCTCATCGCAACGAAGAAACGCCTGATTACCGCTCCAACTCACGCATCATTTCCACTGCACTCTCGCCCTCGCCTCCACCCACCCGGCGGCACGTCACTGATATCAAACTGATTGGATAATTAATTTAAATGATCACGGAGTCCGTTACCATGACGAGTAAATTTTTACGTGCAGTCGGATTATACGCACCAGGTAACTCAAATGGGAATCCCAGGACAGAAGGTGGTATTCTCTTCGAGGAAAACTATTCAAAAAATTTAGAGATCCAACATTGAAGCTGACTGCAGAAGTATTCTACTGCGTCCAACATGTACACTACTGGCCATTAAAATTGCTACACCAAGAACATATGCAGATGACAAACAGGTATTCATTGGACAAATATATTATACTAGAACTGACATGTGATTACATTTTCACGCAATTTGGGTGCACAGATCCTAAGAAATCAGTTCCCAGAGCAACCACCTCTGGCCATAATAAAGGCCTTGATACGCCTGGGCATTGAGTCAAACAGAGCTTGGATGGCGTGTACAGGTACAGCTGCCCATGCAGCTTCAACACGATACCACAGATTATCAAGAGTAGTGACTGGCGTATTGTGACGAGGCAGTTGCTCAGCCACCATTGACCAGACGTTTTCATTTGGTGAGAGACTGGAGAATGGGCTGACCAGGACAGCAGTCGAACATTTTTTGTATCCAGAAAGGCCCGTACAGGACCTGAAACATGCGGTCGTGCATTATCCTGCTGAAATGTAGGGTTTCGCAGGGATCGAATGAAGGGTAGAGTCACGGGTCGTAACACATCTGAAATGTAACGTCCACTGTTCAAAGTGCCGTCGATGCGAATAAGAGGTGACCGAGACGTGTAACCAATGGCACCCCATACCATCACGCCGGGTGACATGCCAGTATGGCGATGACGAATACACGCTTCCAATGTGTATTCACAGCGATGTCGCCAAACACGGATGTGACCATCATGATGCTGTAAACAGAACCTAGATTCATCCGAAAAAATGACGTTTTGCCATTCGTGCACCCAGGCGCTCCTGTCTGTGATGCAGCGTCAAGGGTAACCGCAGCCATGGTCTTCAAGCTGATAGTCGATGCTGCTGCATGCGTAGTCGAACTGTTCGTGCAGATGGTTGTTGTCTTGCAAACGTCCCCATCTGTTGACTCAGGGATCGAGACGTGGCTGCACGGTCCGTTACAGCCGTGCGGATAAGATACCTGTCATCTCGACTGCTAGTGATACGAGGCCGTTGGATCCAGCACGACGTTCCGCATTACCCTCCTGAACCTACCGATTCCATATTCTGCTAACAATCATTGGATGTCGACCAACGCGAGCAGCAATGTCGCGATACGATAAACCGCAATCGCGATAGGCTACAATCCGACCATTATCAAAGTCGGAAACGTGATGGTACGCATTTCTCCTCCTTACACGAGTCATCACAACAACGTTTCACCAGGCAACGCCGGTCAACTACTGTTTGTGTAGCCGGCCGGAATGGCCGAGCGGTTCGAGGCGCTATAGTCTGGAACCGCGCGACCGCCACGGTCGCAGGTTCGAATCCTGCCTCGGGCATCGATGTGTGTGATGTCCTTAGGTATTTAGGTTTACGTAGTTCTAAGGGACTGATGACCTCAGCAGTTTAGTCCCATAGTGCTCAGAGCCATTTTGCTGTTTGTGTATGAGAAATCGGTAGGAAACTTTCCTCGTGTCAGCACGTTGTAGGTGTCGCCACCGGCGCCAACCTTGTGTGAATGCTCTGAAAAGTTAATCATTTGCATATCACAGCATCTTCTTCCTGACGATTAAATTTCGCGTCTATAGCACGTCATCTTCGTGGTGTAGCAATTTTAATGGCCAGTAGTGTATTTCGCGAAAGCACCACGAAGATAAGATACGAGAAATTAACGCTCATAAGGACGCATGTAATAGTCTTTTCTTCAGTCGCTCTATTTGTGAGTGGAATAGGAAATGAAATGACTGTTAGTCATCTTACGATGGCATGCGAAGTATGCACATAGATGTAGATGTAAATTTCGTCTTAATAGACATAAGTCCATCCACTTATAGACACACAAAACGCATGGAAGAATGATATCTAGCCTCCACCGGTCACTGACTAGGTAGAGAGCTATCACAACGAGAGAAATAGCACATCAAATTTTTTATCCTGCGACCACATCGCCATGGCTCCCCTGCGCGTGCAATTTATCTCGTCTCTACGGTATTTATACGGCCATATTACCGCCTTGCCGTGAATATTTTTATACATCCTCGATCAGTTTATCGATTAATTCGCGTTTAGCTGCTAATATTCTCATTGCAGCCACTTCACGAGACGTATGTGAGAGGAAGCGATAAGTCTGCTCACAACGATTAGAAACAGCAGTAATGAGGTCAACTTTCATCTGCTTTTGTCAACGTATCGCTTACCCTCTATATTCATACGGGTCTTCCAGTCGTCGACAGTGAGATTTACGTGGCGCGGAAAATATGTTTGTTCTCAGCAATTAGAAGGAGCGATGAAGAGATCTCATCCCAGCCTGCCTCTTGACAGAGTATCGCTTACCCTTCATGTTCCAGCCAGGTCACAAACCCCTGCTGATTCTCTTGAAATTGTATCACGCTACGACGCCACTGTTCTGTTAGGTGGAACGCTGCCTAGCCCTCTACCCGTCACTGCCTATGTAGAGGGCTATGAAAACGAGGGGAAAAATAGCACAATAAAGTGCAGGACGAAAGTCACCACCATGTGGATGGTCACTTCGAGATAATCATTACGACTGATACTTCTTGTAGTGATTTGTAGTCAATGAAGCAATAGAACAGTAGCAGATCTCTTGGGCTATTTTAGATTCAGTAGATATACTCATCTATATTCAGCTCCAACGCCCATCACTCCTCAGTACTCTGCAGATCTCCACAGCTTTATGGGTATCGCAACCGTGTTATAGGCAGGAGCCCACATCCCAACACGTATTCCGAAAACCACTGCACGATATGGGCTATGCCGTAGCAGTACCAACGATTTCTTCGTTCCTATTCCAGTTAAATGCGCAATGATTGAGTACAAAGGAATGTCTGTATGCGTGTGTATATAACCTAATCTCCTCTATGATCGTTACACCAGATATAGGTTTTTTAATGGTCAAGAAAGCCTTTCACTGCACCTTTACTGCACGAGGTCTGCACAGAGAGAATCTGATGTCTGCAATTCATCGATATCGGATGATTGTCTATAAATATGTTCCTCTGCATGTCTTGATCTTTATCATATTCCAATGAACACTACGCTGGATATGCGATTACGAAATGGTATCATAGTCTTGTTTGAATGCACATTGAATTATGAGAAATGCAGCATCAGTTTTAAGAGTATCACTGAACTTCCAACACGCACACTGTCCACCGAATCATAGACGTTGGTTCAACAGCCTCGCACTTCCACGCGCAATTCTGAGATACTGCAAGAGCAGGGAAAGACTCAGAATTTAATCGTGGCATTGTTCATTTTTCACCCACGCGCTCTTCGGAAGTAAACCGATAATGATACCGTATTCTGTCCAGAATACAATATATCCACATGGTAGTAGGCACATGCGTAGAGTAGTTATTTATTTAGAAGCAATCCCAGTACCTACAAGCTCATCCAGTTCTTGAACATAGTAACCAATTGACCAACAAGTACAGTCCACACGAAATCAATGTGGATGTTTCGTCGAGCAACAGCAGTCATCTTAGTGCCTGTTACATCTCGATCCAAACTGTAGTGCCACAGTCTCCAGGTGACATGCTAACTGGAATTGTGGCCAGTCGCCTCCTACACAGTGACCCTAAAAAATCCGTGCAAATGAATTTGAGCCTCACATATGCTTCAGCTTTAGCTTACCGACCTGTCAATCCTCAGTGTTTGCGTTGCTTCTCTTGAGATTCCAGCAGATGTATCTGACCTCAACATGTGCGTTCTTCTTCAGCTTGTTCCAGATGCTTACTGCTACGGACTTTATTGGGGTGAATGCTTCGGATGACATTGTACGGGATTTCTAGTTCTGTTGATGTGCCACAGGTTTAGTTAATTGTAGGTCAACTAACACCCCCACTGTCGGTGTTCCAGCTTGCTTGGAGACAACTCCATCACCTGCGAACGTCCTACGTATAAAATAAAGGTGCTGTACAGTGCGTGATGCAGCATACATCACGCCAGTATTATCGATTACCCTTCCATTGCAAACTCACGGGTAAACAAATTATTTATGTACTTCCACACATACCGTAATCAACCATTATACTTTGGGGAGAGGTAGGTCATCTTTCCCAGAGATAATTTTTCGTCACATATTCGACTGGAGTATGCCTATACGATCCTTGCAGCATCCACATGATGGTTTTGCTTGTCGTATCTGAACTGACGTGCGCTAAAATGACTGCTGGACAGCGACTACGTAGCGCTGAGCTGTCGAATCGATGCTACTGTTCACCAGGACGTGTCATGTTACCACAAACGGATCTATGAGTGTTAATGTCGGGATAGGAGCGGACAACGACCTCAAAGTTGAAGTGGAAGTTGAAAAGGTATGGTGATGAACGGAAGTGGGGGTCATTCAAATAGAGTGGGTGAAGCTGTGCGCTAAAGTGACATATATTTATCGAGGGGCAGTTGACCATTAAGTACGACATATTCTGTGATGACATTCCCATCTTCGTCAGCAGCAGCGTTGGTGCATCATTACTCATTTTGCTTGGAGTTGCTACTTTAAAATTAACAGCTCGAGAGTCATTACAAAGTATATTCCTAAAGCATCAAAGTGTTATGCACACACATCGTCTGCAGGAAGCGGTATGTGCTGCAGTAGAGTGGTAGTAGACCTGTGGTATTCTCCTGCTTAAGATAGGGGGAGCATTGAGAAGCAGATGTGATGTTTGTGATTTCGGTCACTCAATAATACGAAGATCAACGAAAGTTCAATGCAAGGTGGCATATCTACCACAATAGGATCTGGATGCAATAAATGTGGCACTCAAATCATTCAAAAACAGTTGTTTACGAAATACTCTCGCATAGTGCCCACACGCATGTCAGTGCAGCGGTGCTGTGTCTGGTAATCCCTGAATCATTAGGAAATGTTCCATTAAAATTACAGTCTTCTGCGTCATATACATCGCCTACTGCTTTTAAATGTGTTTCCGTATCTTTAGCAATTACACAGGATTAAACTCGAACAGACCATTTCCAGGGTTAGAAATCAAAGCGTAAAAACCAGGTTCTTTTTAGCAGAGGAAGATGTAAACGTTTCTCCTATTCGTTATGTTGTCACACATATCCGTTCTGATTATCCGAATCCATAACCTAGTAGTCATGTATAGAAGGTCATTGTGATACTGTAGTACAGGCTGGTGGTCCATTTCAACGTCAACCAGTTCTACACTGGATTGGTTATTTATGTTTCCGCTGAAATCCATACCAATTTCTCCTAATGTACACCATGCTCCGAAGCATTGTGTATGTTACAACGTCTTTAGAGTGCATAGACTTCTTCCTGTTCAAGTACTGATATTTAACATCATCCTTCCATCAATCATATAGCGCGTATGTTAAAAAAACAAATACCTTCAACCACCTATTCTGATTATATCTGCTGTGTACTGCTTTTTCTGAAGCAATACGATGCATGGCTGCAGGCAGCACTCAGATTTTTTTCTCCCAGGTATACACTCCTGTACAGAGTCTAGGTGCTACTAGCTTAGTGGGGTGTTGCAAAGCACTTGTTAGGAGTCTTTTTTTTTTTTTTTGTCATCAGTCTTCTCACTGGTTTGATGCAGCCCGCGACGAATTCCTCTCCTGTGCTAACCTCTTCATCTCAGAGTAGCACCTCCAACCTACGTCCTCGATTATTTGCTGGATGTATTCCAATCTCTGTCTTACTCTACAGTTTTTGCACTCTACAGCTCCCTCTAGTACCACGGAAGTCATTCCTTCATGTCTTAACAGATGTCCTATCACCCTGTTCCTTCTCCTTATCCGTGTTTTTCACATGTTCCTTTCCGATTCTGCATAGAACTTTATCATTCCTTCAGTCCTTCAGTCCACCTAATTTTCAACATTCGTCTGTAGCACCACTTCTGAAATGCTTCGATTCTCTTCTGATCCAGTCCATGTTTCACTACCATGCAGTGCTGTACTCCAGACGTACATTCTCAGAAATTTCTTCTTCAAATTAAGGCAGATATTTGATATTAGTAGTCTTCTCTTGGCCAGGAATGCCTTTTTTTGCCGTGGATAGTCTGCTTTTGATGTCCTCCTTCCTCTGTCTGTCATTGGTTATTTTACTGCCTAGGTAGCAGAATTTCTTCATCTACTTCGTGACCATCAGTCCTGACGTTAAGTTTCTCGCTGTTCTCATTTCTACTACTGGTTTGGTTTAAATGGCTCTGAGCACTATGGGACTTAACTGCTGAGGTCATCAGTCCCCTAGAACAGAACTACTTAAACCTAACTAACCTAAGGACATCACACACATCCATGCCCGAGGCAGGATTCGAACCTGCGACCGTAGCGGTCGCGGGGTTCCAGACTGTAGCGCCTAGAACCGCTCGGCCGTTTTTCTACTACTTCTCATCATCTTCCCCTTTCTTCGATTTACTCTCAATCCATACTGTGTACTCATCAGACTGATCATTCCGTTCAGCAGATCATTTAATTCTTCTTCAGTTTCACTCAGGACAGTAATGTCATCAGCGAATCGTATCATTGATATCCTTTCATCTTGAATTTTAATTCCACTCCTGAACTTTTATTTTATTTTCATCATTGCTTCCTCGATGTACAGATTGAACAGTAGGGGAGGAAAGCTACATCCTTGTCTTACACCCTTTTCAATACGAGCACTTCGTTCTTGGTCGTCAACTCTTATTATTTCCTCTTGGCTGTTGTACATATTGTATATGACCCGTCTCTCCATGTAGCTTACCCGACTTTTTTCAAAATTTCGAACATCTTGCAGCATTTTATATTGTCGAACTCTTTTTCCAGGTCTTTAGTCTTGCTTCCATTATTGACCGCAACGTCAGAATTGCCTCTCTCGTGCCTTTACTTTTCCTAAAGCTAAACTGATCGTCATGTTTCGCATCCTTAGTTTTTTTCTATTCTTCTGTATATTATTCTTGTAAGAAACTTGGATGCATGAGCTGTTAAGCTGCTTGTGCCATAATTCTCACACTTTTCAGCTCTTGCCGTCTTCTTAATTGTGTGGGTGATACTTTTCCGAAAGTCAGTGGTATGTCGCCAGAGTCATACGTTCTACACACCAACGTGAATAGTCGTTTTGTTGCCACTTCCTCCAATGGTTTCAGAAATTCTGATGCAATGTTATCTATCCCTTCTGCCTTATTTGACCTTAAGTCCTCCAAAGCTCTTGTTAATTCTGATTCTAATACTGGATCCCCTATGTCTTCTAAATATACTCCTGTTTCTTCTTCTTCACATCATACAAATTTTCTCTCTCATAGAGGCTTTCAATGTTTTCTTTCCACCTATCTGCTCTCTCCTCTGCATGTAACAGTGGAATTCTCGTTGCACTCTTAATGTTACCACAATTGCTTTTAATGTCACCGAAGGTTGTTTTGACTCTCCTGTATGCTGAGTCTGTCCTTCCGACTATCATTTCTTTTTCGATATTTTCATATTTTTCCTGCAGCCATTTCGTCTTAGCTTCCCTGCACTTCGCCGGCCGGGGTGGCCAAGCGGTTAAAAGGCGCTACAGTCTGGAACCGCGCGACCGCTACGGTCGCAGGTTCGAATCCTGCCTCGGGCATGGATGTATGTGATGTCCTTAGGTTAGTTAGGTTTATGTAGTTCTAAGTTCTAGGGGACTGATGACCTTAGAAGTTAAGTCCTATAGTGCTCAGAGCCATTTTAACCATTTTTTTCCCTGCACTTCCTATTTATTTCATTCCTCAGCGACTTGTATTTCTGTATTCCTGAGTTTCTCGGAACATTTTTGTACTTCCTCCTTTCGTCAATCAACTAAAGTGTTTCTTCTGTTACCCATGATTTCTTCGCAGTTATCTTCTTTGTACCTATGTTTTCCTTCCCAACTTATGTGATGGTCCTTTCTAGAGATGTCCATTCCTCTTCAACTGTACTGCCTACTAAGCTATTCCTTATACCAGTCCATACGGAACTCTATAGCACAGATCTTAATAATAGTATTCTTTTGTGGGACGAAATGATGTTTTTTCTTTTTGTTTAACTAATGGAAGATTTCATACATTGACAGAACCGTCTTGTATGTCTGTTCAAAGCTTTGACATTAATAAAATCACGATTTTTTTAACACAGATCAGGAAGTGTTAATATCACAACGTATCATGTTAAGAGCAATCTTAAGTTTGGTTGGTGTAGGGAAAAACAAGGAGAGAATGCAGTTTAATTATAATGCTTTAATCTTCACAATCACATTCTCAGTCACATGGAATTCTGTTGGTGGTTTCAAAAGATTTGATGGAGGTTTAATATTAACTGCAACCTCTCCAGTAATTTTTGCATCTCTCCCTGCTGACAGAATTGTCCATAATATCTCTCCCCCTCTCAAGAAGCACAAACAAGCATTTTTCTGCATGTATGTGTATCGGTTTCTCGAAGAGGCTTCCAGATGTATCTGACGCTGATGAATCCACCTTCAGACGCCCGCGCTCAAACCCACCATGTGCCTACTGCCGGTGAATCCACCTTCAGACACTGCCCCGGACGTATCACGGGTGGAATCAGTTTCGAACACTATGCCACCAGTAACATGTAGTAGATACACCTTTTAACCCCTATTCTGGGCATAATGTGTGGTGGAGCCACCTGCAATACGTCTTGGGCATATCCTGCGAGAAACCGGTACACATACATACAGAAAAATAGAGAAACTGCTCTACGTGTGCTACATTTACAAGCAAATTTAGAATATGTGTCCTGAAGTGACGTAATGATCTCGAGAGCGGAACTGTCAGCATCTTGAATCTTTGGAGTAGGCCGAATGTAAGGGGAGCTGTGAAAGCAAGACGCTCTGTAACATAGTGGTTGTCTGAGAGTGTTGGGGACGTATATTTATAGGTCGAACTGTTTGTTTTGTATGAATGGAGATACTCTCACATTCATCTCCGAAATCAGTATCGTTATGTAGTTCAATGTGTAATGTGTGGGCGATTAGGTTAACTCTCCGTAAATACAGAACACACAATGCAAGGCTGACATCTTTCATAGGTTGGTCAGTAGCTATTAAGAAACGTACTGACAAACAAAGCAAAGCTGGATTCCTTTATTCTTGTGACTGAGATGAGATTGTATTTCTATTGTGATGGAGGGCTGAAATATTGGGCTGTAACGAGTAACAAATGTGTTCGACATGCTGTGTGGTTTTCCAAGTGCTTGTTTGTGCTTCTTGCCATGGGTAGCGATTTTGTGGATAATATCTGTCAGAAGAGACATGAAGAAATTATTGCAAAGGTTGCAGCTAACATTAAGCCTCCATCAAATCTTCAGAAAGCAGCAACAGAACACCATTTGACTGTGTGAGCTTCTGAGAATGTTCCCCTGTTTACAATCTGCTTCCAAGAAGAAGTCGGGGTACTATTCTTCCCCTGCAGACGTATTGCTGCTCATTTTAAATGTGGACCTACCCATCCCTCTGCGTGTCAGAGGTCTGTTTTAGCTACGGCAAGAACATGTTTGACGAGGGCAACGATGTCGTAAGAGATACTGTTATTTTATGATGTACCTTTTGTACTCTGTTAACACACTTCGTGAAGAATACAACATTATCGTTAAAATGCGTTCTCTTCTTTTTCCCCTACATTAGTCATACTGAAGTCTGCTCCTAATATGACAGTTATGATTACACTTTGATCTTATCACCTCCTGACCTGTGTTGGAGAATAGTTATTTGCTAGTGTCAAAGCATAGAATTAACGTACAGTACCACCATTCTGTCAACGTGTGCAGTTTTCCATAGGGTCAAAAAAACATCATTTCGTCCCCAAGCAGTATACTGTTGTTAATATTTCTGCTGATTTCTACGCGATCTGATAACAAGTGTACTGCGAAGGGTACAGTCCGCTAACATAGTAGCACCTAGGTTCTGTATAGGAGGTGTATTGGAGGGAGAAAAAAATCTGGGTGCTGCCTACAGTTGTGAGTCGTATTGCTTTAGTATAAAGTACCACACTGCAGATGTAATCAGAATTGGCGGCTGACGGTGGTCGGTTGCTTAATGTAAGCACTATATGCAGGATGACAGGATGACGTCATATATCAGTACTTTAATAGGAGCAACTCCATGGTCAGGAACATGGTGAATATTAGGAGAAATTGGATGCGCCTGGAATAATCTAAAGCACAACTGGTTGAAGTTGAAATGGACAATCAGCCTTTACTATTGCAATGACTTTCTGTAGATGACTGCTAGCTTATGGATTCCGATAAACAGAATGGATGTGTGCGACTACATAACGTATTTCGTAGATAACTGTTTTCGTAAATATTTAGTAAATAAAGTATTTCGTAAATAACTGTTTTTGTATGGTTTGAATTCCAAATGTATTGTATCCAAAAGCTGTTTGGGAAGTTACGCCACCTTATATTAAACTTTCTTTGGTCCTAGAGAAATTGAGTGACCGAGATCACAAACACCACATCTCCACCTCAATGCTCCAGCTATCTTAAGCAAGATAATACCACATATCTAGTCCTGCTCCACTGCAGCACATACCGCTTCCTGCAGACGTTGCATGTGCTTTACACTTTGATGGTTTAGGAATGTGCTCTGCGACGACTATCGAGCTGTTAATTTCTCATGAGAGACAAACAGCAGCAGAAGTTCCATCTTTTGTTTTCTTAGTAAATAAGAGACATTATTCTTCCGTGAGTTTTGTGTGCTCTGCATGAGCATTAAGTTCACTTATCTTACGCGAAATTAATTGCCATAGGGAGATAGGGGAGGGATCCCCGATGGGTCGAGGGGGAGGGGTAATTAATTGATCAGTTTAATTAGTTAAGTAATTAATTTGATATCAATTTGATACTAAACGTGTCTTCATATCGTCTTTGCTACTCTACTTTCGTGAGCAATGCTCCTTTTGTAATGCTCCTCTTAGGGAAGTGGTTAACAGTTTCACTATGGAGAATACCATAAAGCATTTTTGTCCAATTGTAAGTGGACATCGATGCCCAATGTCCACACACCTTCTATGGCCTCTAAGGCGTCCAATACATCTTTGTTAGTCTGTTTATCAAATGCCAGATGATGTGGTTTCTCCATCACATTTTGGGAGTCCGTGAGCGTTAATGTGAGCCTTAAAGTCTGCTTTGCATAATAAATAGTCTCCCCGATGGCCAGTATTCTGTCGGGTAAACAGACGATTCAGGCAACAGTGCAAACGTTTGATACGTGTCGCTAGAGCGGCTGAAGGAATGCGTACCCCACACCCACCTCAGCTTGAGAGCCATCTGTAAAGATGCAATCATACTGTGGTCTATTTTAAAAACTGTTTCATCAACCCCAATTTGATATGGAGAGGGGGGCAACAAAATATTTTCTGGTGGTACGAAAGTAGTATTCATAACATTTTTCTCTCCAGGTTTTAAAGTTTCTCGGGGTGGCCAATCACTTTTAGTCCACTGCTGTTCTCTGGCTCTACTATCCCACAAGCATAAGAAGCATGGGTATTTAGTATAGCCTGCCTGTTGACCCAAAAGCATCGTGAGTATTTTGAAGTCCCCACAAACCATCCATTGATGGTCCTGATATTTAATTTTTTCCAGGATAATGGCCAAATTGTTATAGTTTTCGTTCATATGCACAGAATATCCCATCATAAACGATGCAAATTTATTTCCATTGTGCAATAATACTAATTTAAGACAATTTTTGGATGAATCAATGAATAGGCGCCATTCAAATGAGTCAGACTGCATATCAAAGCAATGCATGAGTCTTTCCACATGTTCCCAAATAACTAAATTTCCTTCTTTTGAGAAAAACGGTAAATTCTTTTTCTCGGTGTCTGTACAATGAAAATGAGGAGCCAGATGATGAAAGATTTTTATTTGTTAATATGGAACCTAACAGTTCTGCTGCATCTTTTGAAAGACCTAAATCTCTTACTAGATGGTTGAGCTCACTTAGAGAAAATTGAGGCCCTTCGCCTGAAGAAAAATCTGGGCTTGAGTCGCCCTGAGGAGGTAACGTAACTTCGTCCTCCAACTCACCCCGGTATTAATCCAAACTGGGAGGTAGCTGTGGGATAGGTATTTCAGAGCTATGGGGCACTGGACGTATAGCTGAGTCAAGGTTTGGATAACTTATGCTTCTTTTGTTTTTTGAACTGAATCCCTTTACGTAACTGAACAGAAATAGCAATCAGTGGTATGGTTTTTCTGCTCACGCCGTATCAAACGAATTCCAAATCGAAATGCATTTTTCTTAACCTTAAACCACAAACGAAGATCTTCTTCACATTTTCTACACAACTTATGTGGGGCCCAGGATTTATCTTTATGATCAAGTTTTAATTTAAAATAATCAAAATAAACTTTCCTCACAAAATCACTTATGTTTCTCTGTTGACTTTTAATAATGTGTTCACCACAGATATAACAAAATATATATCTACTGAGAGTTTCTCTTCATTTCATGAAAGATACAAATCGTCATTTGACTTGTCGCAACACGATAAAGCTGAACAATAAGATTGTTTCCATTGGCTTCTGGCAGCCAGGAGTTCACGGTAAAACCTGCAAGTGGTAACAAAGAATAGTTGACATTGTAAATTTTTTAAATTTATTTTGTCAATTATAATTTATATAATTTTTAAATTAAGAAAATCACATAGGTTTATTACTAGTGTACGTAAATACTGCAATATACATAAATACCTAAGTGATAGAATTTTTTGAATATTTTTCCTATTTTTGGGAGGTCAAAATCTATAAGAACATGTTAAAAAATCCTATGCAGTTTTTTAGTCGCAGACCTGTGTAATGTAAGTTCCAAAGTAAGATATGTAACTGAAATGTATAGTTTTGAAGTCAGTGTTACTGAAAATAAGTCTCTGTAGCATTAACTACTGCTTACTTAAAAATTAGACCCCTGATAATACTATTGCAGTAACTTTCATGATAGATCTTACTTGCACGCTCCATATACTCGCAGCTATACACACATGTACTTTATCTGGCCAACAAATGGTTCAAATGGCTCTGAGCACTATGGGACTTAACGTCTGAGGTCATCAGTCCCCTAGAGCTTAGAACTACTTAAACCTAACTAACCTAAGGACATCACACACATCCATGCCCGAGGCAGGATTCGAACCTGCGACGGTAGCGGTCGCGCGGTTCCAGACTGAAGCGCCTAGAACCGCTCGGCCACTCCGGGCGGTATCTGGCCAACAGACATTCCAAGTACAAACTACTTGCTCCAGTCACTCTAACGTGACCACCTGTCGATAGCCTGGACAAACACCTTTCGTAGCGTGGACGGCTGTGAGGCGTGAAGGAAAAGAGGCAGTGAGGTTCTGGAAGGTATCAACAGGGATGTCTAACCGTACGGACTCTAGTGCCATGGCAAGCAGCGCTGGGTTTTTCAGTTGGGGATCCATGGCGCGAACAGCCCGATCGTGGTGGTCTCACAAATGCTTGACTGGGTTTAAAGGGAAGTACAGTAAACTGATCCTGGTGCTCTTTGAACCATGCTCGTACACTGTGAGCTGTGTGGCACGTTGCATTGTACTGCTGGTAGATGCCACTGTGTCCAAGAAAAACAAACTGCTTGTGGAAATGGACATGGTTATGGATACACACTTGTGTTGAGTTATTGTGCCTTCCGGAATGACGAGATCATCCAAGCAAGGCCCTCTGACCTCGACCCTGCTGACGATTGTAACAGGGTCTTTGATTTCAGACTTTCAAGCCATACACGCCAATAGTCATTCGTCGCCACCCAGTGGACATCCAGGTTTGATACTGGTGTGCAAACTCCATCCTTTGTCGCTGATGAGTAGCAGTCAGCATAGGTGCGCGAATCAGGTGCCTGCTGCAGAGGTCCACACTAAGCAGCATTTGCTCAGTGGTCGTTGAGAAGACACAGTTGGTAGCCCTGCGGTTGACCTGGTGGGTCAGTTACTCAAGAACTGCACGTCTGTTCGTCCATACACATCTCTGCTGCCGCCGTTCACTCCTGTCATTTAGGCCTACTGTGCACCACAGCATCGTTGGCGCCAGTTTTGGATAGCGCCTTTTTATTATGCGCTGTACACTTTAACAGGACCTTTTGGAAGTCAGATAAATCGCTCCATTTCCGTATTGCAACAACGACTGTACTGTCAGTCGCGTCCCCCCCAATCAGCTTTATACAGGATGGTCCATTGATCGTGACCGGGCCAAATATCTCGCGAAATCATCATCAAATGAAAAAACTACAAAGAACGAAACTCGTTTAGCTTGAAGCGGAAACCAGATGGCCCTATGGTTGGCCCGCTAGATGGCGCTGCCACAGGTCAAACGGATATCAATTGCGTCCTTTTTTTTTAATAGGAACCCGTAAAGAAATATGAATTAGTTGTACCACTTTTTTCGCTTTGTGATAGATGGCGCTGTAATAGTCACAAACATAAAAGTACGTGGAATCACGTAACATTCCGCCAGTGCGGACGATATTTGCTTCGTGGTACATTACCCGTGTTAAAATGGACCGTTTACCAACTGCGGAAAAGGTCGATATCGTGTTGATGTATGGCTATTGTGATCAAAATGCCCAACGGGCGTGTGCTATGTATGCTGCTCGGTATCCTGGACGACATCATCCAAGTGTCCGGACCGTTCGCCGGATAGTTACGTTATTTAAGGAAACAGGAAGTGTTCAGCTACATGTGAAACGTCAGCCACGACTTGCAACAAATGATGATGCCTAAGTAGGTGTTTTAGCTGCTGTCGCGGCTAATCTGCAAATCAGTAGCAGACAAATTGCGCGAGAATCGGGAATCTCAAAAACGTCGGTGTTGAGAATGCTACATCAACATCGATTGCACCCGTACCATATTTCTATGCACCAGGAATTGCATGGCGACGACTTTGAATGTCGCGTACAGTTCTGCCACTGGGCACAAGAGAAAGTACGGGACGATGACAGATTTTTTGCACGCGTTCTATTTAGCGACGTAGCGTCATTCACCAACAGCGGTAACGTAAACCGGCATAATATGCACTATTGGGCAATGGAAATCCACGATGGCTGCGACAAGTGGAACACCAGCGACCATGGCGGCTTAATGTATGGTGCGGCATTATGGGAGGAAGGATAATTGGCCCCCATTTTATCGATGGCAATCTAAATGGTGCAATGTATGCTGATTTCCTACGTAATGTTCTACCGATGTTCTTACAAGATGTTTCACTGCATGACAGAATGGCGATGTACTTCCAAGATGATGGATGTCCGGCACATAGCTCGCGTGCGGTTGAAGCGGTGCTGAATAGCATGTTTTATGACAGGTGGATTGGTCGTCGACGCACCATACAATGGCCCGCACGTTCACCGGATCTGACGTCTTCGGATTTCTTTCTGTGGGGAAAGTTGAAGGATATTTCCTAACGTGATGCACCGACAACGCCTGACAACATGCGTCAGCGCATTGTCAATGCATGTGCGAACATTATGGAAGGCCAACTACTCGCTCTTGAGAGGAATGTCGTTACACGTATTGCCAAATGCATTGAGGTTGACGGACGTCATTTTGAGCATTTATTGCATTAATATGGTATTTACAGGTAATCACTCTGTAATACCATGCGTTCTCAGAAATGATAAGTTCACAAAGGTACATGTATGACATTGGAACAACCAAAATAAAATGTTCAAACGTACCTACGTTCTGTATTTTAATTTAAAAAAAAAACCTACCTGTTACCAACTGTTCGTCTAAAATTGTGAGCCATATGTTTGTGACTATTACAGCGCCATCTATCACGTACTACACGAATATGTAATAAAATGGCGGTTCCTATTTAAAAACTATTTTAAAAAACGCAGTTGATATCCGTTTGACCTATGGCAGCGCCATCTAGCGGGACAACCATAGCGCCATCTGGTTTCCCTCTTCAAGCTAGACAAGTTTCGTTCTTTGTAGTTTTTTCGTTTGACGCTTATTTCGTGAGATATTTGACCCGGTCACGATCAATGGACCACCCTGTATATCGTTCACTGCTTGATGTTACCACACCTGTCATCTGTAAGTGTTGCACACTCACATCAAACATAGGCAATGGTTACATTATTGTGATTGGAACAAATTACGGGGATGTAAGCAGCAGATCAGATGAGTAACATGACATATGGGGTAGAATGTCACGTTCGATCGTTCACCACGTGCAGATGCAGCCACCTGGAGGAGACAGCCTGCTCCCACTGCTGTTGCTGCTGCTGGCGGTGGCTGCAGGGGAGGATGCGAGGCACACAACCGAGTCCCCAGGGCTGGAGGAGGCAGCGAGTAGTCCAGTGGCAGAGGCGGAGGCCGGGGACCGCCTGGAGCCTGCCTACTTCTCTCCGCGCTACCGGCTGGTGGGCACGCTGTTCCAGGGCATCGTTCTGGCTGTCGGTGTTGCTGGCAACCTACTCGTCGTGGCCGTCGTTTGCCGCACACGTTCCATGCGGTCCCCCACCAACTGCTACTTGGTGAGTAGCAACAGACACGCAGCATAATCTCTTTTGCAGTAGACATGGGGATGCTTCCTGGTGAGTAGGGGTAGGCACCCAGCATAATCTCACTCGAGATGCTCGCCACCAACTGCTAGCTGGTGAGCAGGACTAAACACCCAGCATAATCTCAGTCTTACCGACTGTTACTTGGTGAGTAGTAGTGCAATATATCATTTACACACCATGTGTTTGTGTGAAAAAACTGTGTTGCGAGAATGGATAACAAACACATTACTCAGCACTCACAGTAGCGTACAGTGGTTAGATATTATCTCCTGGAGATCATGATCTGTATTCATAGTAGTTAGCACTAAGACTATTAGGGCTCCTTCTGTTGTGGGGGTTGGCCATGGTGGAAAAAAAATGGTAGGATGGGTGATTAATTAAAGAAAAGGATGTGTTCATCGCATTAACACAAAAGTATTATTCTCATCAAAGAAAAATAAATGGGTTTTTCCCAAAGGACTAAGTAAGACTCTACTAAAAATTATTATTTCTACTCATTATTAATACCGATCAGAAAGTTTAACATTTTACGTGAGTAAGGTCAGTGCGACACTGTGGAGAATTCCATGAACCTGCAACCAAGAAGACTGGGAAAACTTCGGTCAACAAGCCAGAAAAGAATATCCTTTTCAGATCATGCTGAACCAGAAAATATATATCGTGACGAAATTAGCCTGTGTGCAATCAAAATATTACATTACATTTCACATACACAGAAATAGCTAACAATATATAATATAATAAAAAACATTTTAGTAGCAGACACCCAGTGTAATCTCACTATTCATGCTCCCTCTTCAAGTGGTACCTGTTAAGTAGCAGCAGACAACCAGCATAATGTCATACCATGCATTCCCCTTCAAGGGCAACTTGGTGAGAGTAAAACAGCGAGAATAATCGGACTCTGGTTGCTGCAGCAGCAGCACCTGCTACCTGATGCGTAGGTGCACAGTTGTGAGTAGGCACCACACATAGTCTCAATGCATGTTCTGCCCGACCAGCTGTTACCTGGGGAGTATATGTGCGGCTCACAAGGTACACACCAAGAATATGATTCATATGCTTCGTATACTCCACCCCATCAAATGCTACCTTCTGAGCAGGCATGCAACCACAAGTAGAAACCAAGGTTATGTACACTCCATACAATCTCTCACCAGCTGATACCTGGTGAATAGACACACAGCCAAAATAGACACCTAGTGTATGCACATTCAAAGCTCCCCCACCAACTGCTGCCATGTGAGTAGGTTCATGACCACAATTGGACACCAAGTTATGCATGATTAATATGTTCTCCCACCAACTGCACTCTGGAAGTATATGTGGGACACACAGGAAAAAATGGACACCCAGTATTTTTTTCTTTAAATCAGTCTTCTGGCTAGTTCTGTGCCAACCTTTTCACCTCAAAGTAGCATTTGCAACCTAGATCCTCAATTATTTGCTGTGTTCATGTCGTTATCTTCCTCTAAACTTTTTACCCTCTACAGTTTCCTAAGGTGAGGTATATGTACCCAACTACTAGACACCAAGCACAGACATGATACATGATACAATTTCATATCAGCGCACACTCCGCTGCAGAGTGAAAATCTCATTCATGATACAACTACTCTGCAAGCTCTACCATCTGTTGATACCTGGTAAGTAGATGCAGGGGCTCTCAGACGTTTATGACACCAGTAATAAGCACGCCCTATGTGTTCCATCGCCGAAATGCAACGTTGTGGTTTGGCACGCAGCCACAAGTAGACTCCAAGTGTAATTGCAGTCCATTATTTGCTCCATCAGGTGCTTACCTCGTGAGTAGGGGTGGAGGTACATGGTAAGAAGAACCAAGTGTAAGCGTGCTTTATATTGCACTATCTCACTAACAGCAACGTTGGTACTCAGAGAGCAAAAACAGAATATTCGCATGTGTCATGGGCACCTCCTCTTATTGACACGTGGCTAGAAGAAGCTGGGGTACATGGCCAAACAAACACCAAAAATAAACACACGCGCTAGAGATCAGCTCATTCTCTAGTGGACGCCTTTGGAGAATCTGTCCAAAGCTATACTGCAGCTCTGTTTTTGCACGAAGGGATGCAGGAAGGAAGATAAGATCCGGCCAAGGGCGATCGTCATTAAACATGGAACTAGGAACTAAGATTGGTGGACAACAGAGCTGTTTAACTCGTAATGCCCATCTTTCATGACGTTTGAGAATCCACACTGATAAAGATACGGATAAGAGTCACTATAACACTCTTGCGGTCTCATTACTCTTTATTCTTCTTATATCAAATTTATCGAGCTGTCTAGACTGTTTTTGTTGCTTGAAAATTTTCGTACTGCACACTTTTCTTGTTGTAACTGTCGTTTGTAGCAGACTTAAAGATATTAAAGACCGCATGTTGCCTTGATCTTTGGATAAGGAAATTTAAACTTCACTTATATTGGTGAAGCAAACTCATTAGAGATCCAGGGAATAATTCGTCCTCCAGTGCAGGAGACATTGAAAGGGTACAGTACTGCCCGACATTGAAAATAGGTACAACATACTTCATTATTTTTGTCAGAACAACACATCTTTTTTGTAAAATAACTCAATTTCAATTAATACAGCGAAGCCGGATACCAGTGCGGGAAGGAATGACAATTTATTTATTTAATTGATCACATGTGCACTCCCACAAAGTAAATCCCTACATCCAGTTTGGTGAGATCTGTGAAATGAATGAATGTATGGTCGTCTGCTAACCGCAGATAGTGAATGTGAATATATCATCATCTTTGAGACGATCCTTTGGCCACCTTTGGTGGGACCAAAGAGATGAAATTTGCCTGAGCTTTGAGCGCCTGAAATGTGGATGACCAATACGGTAGCATGGTCTTCCCCCACCTCGACAGAGGTTCGACATGACCTGAAGAACGGCCATGTTTCAGCACTCTGCCGCTGGATCTTGTGCTGTTAAGACCTGTTTTAGTTGTGCTCCGTAATGACAAAATAGTGGAGACATGGTATGCATGTGGAATATTTAAGAGTAGTCTGAAATAATAATTTCTCTATTTCAGGAACTTTTGTGGGGAGAATTAAATGTCAGGCAGGTAATATTAATGGGATCGTAGTAATCTTCGGAAGTGACCAACGGTCACAATGAAACCACGTGTAGCAATAAGTTGAAATACTTCCGTGTGCTTAAGTTAAGCTGAATTACTAGCGTGTGTACAATAAGTTGAAATATTTAAGAAATAGCCTGTGTACCATAAGTTCAAATATTTAAGAAATGGCATGTGCAGGACTTGAAATTAGAGACGAGTACTTCCACGTGGTGAGTACTGTGTGAGTCTCAATCTGTGTATGAGACAAAGGATAAAGAGAAGTACTCGTCCATGGTATCAGTTGAGGACTCGCGTGTGTGATGAATACGTTCTTAATATTACTTTGCGTGATGTGATTCCGTGTGACGCTAGGTTCAAACTCTGAGAGAGAAGCAAGGTGAGTCGGCCGTCTATCCAGCAACGCCACTTGGCTTGCATTGCACAGGAAGACGTGCATATATCTCCAGAGTTCATAGTAGGAAAGTAGAATTACGAAGTGGGGCAGTGTCGTGTGAAACTGGGATAAATATTAATTGAAGTGGGAAAGCTGAAAGTGATAGTGTTGTGACTATTTAGTGTTTTGTATTTCATATTGTAGTGTGATGTATGTCATGTAATTTGGGTATGTGTGGTTTGCATGGGAGAGTAGCAAGGTAGTTTCAAAAGATTAGTGGGTTATGCTTGTTCCTTCTGTACTGCTCGGTCTGGAGGATAGTTTCGTGATGATGATTGTGAGAGTCGAAGTGTGAGATATAATAAAAGATCCACCATCCTATCCAGAAAGTGCACTGTAGCGTTAAATAATTACGAGACCATAATATAGAGATTCACCAATGTAAAGCCATGTCCACTGGGCGGAATTTCTCATGTGTTATTGTTGTAGGTTATAGAATTTGTGTGTTTAGGTTAGAGAATTTATCGGAATAAATAAGATAGTGAAAAGAAAAAGATTGATGGACTTTTCCTTCGAATTGTATGTTGTCATAATGTCCCGAATTTATAATGTGTGCGCCATTCATATTCAGTGCGGTGGCCACGTGTTGACAAAAGCCGTTAAATAAAAGACAAAAAGAAAATGTGGTATTGCCAGTGCGTAGTGTACAGTCAGAGTTCTGTAAATTACTGATAGTCAGATGCGTGTTTCCGTTGCGTATTAATCATATAGGAGGATAACTTGTAACTTAAGTGTGTGTACTGGAGTTCATGTTACTCGATAAATAAGAATGAATCCACTCGCTTGGGAGACCACTCATCTTGCAGGCCTGACTGTTTGATGCCACAGTATGAGCAAGGCATGTGGGTGCCTCTCAACATCATTAGAGGCTTTAACGACTCAGAAAGCAGTACAGTCTCACAAAAGGTGAACAACTGAACTGTTTGTAGATATCTACGCAACAATTTCTTGAAGTCGCGATACCATTGCCTAAGATCGCAGAGTCACGCCGATGTATTTTGTGGAGCTTGTGATGGGACAAATTGGTGTATTATTTAGCTCCAAGGCCCACAACTTGTCTAATTTCAATCTTTCTTCCTGTGTGTTAAAGTTGTTTTAGTCCTTCTGAACTTTCATAACTGCTCTCTACACCGTACAGTAATAATTGATAAAACGATAGTGTCAGAGAAACGAATTTCGTAGTTCCCTTGTCCCAGTGCATGATCCGCTACTCCTGCTTTATCTGTATTGCGCTGTCCTGGCGACAACTGCTCTTGTGTGTAATACTTCTTATTGTAACTCCTATGTACACTTAAACACAAGTGCAAAAGATTTTACATAGCCCTCATACTGTACCAAGTGGCGCGCGGTCAGTGCTCACCTTATTTATTTAATTTAATTTTCTCTTAGCACAAGCTCATTTGCCACTGTCGCAAAGAGATAGGTCTATAGCTTCTAATGAAAAAAGAACCATCTAAAGGGAAAGTTTTCCTTCCATCGGTTAGTGTAAACATTGTATTAGTACCGAGTTTCCGGAGAACTCTGCCCATATGATATGTGACAGCTTTTAGAAACGGAGAGAAAAATTTTTCTTTAGATGGTTCTTTTTGATTAGCAGCTCTATATCTTTTAGGGTGTTATTCCCTATTTATGTGTTTGTCAGTGGAGTAGCCGTTTCTTGTGAAGAGACTTCTTCAGTGATCAAGCTTGTCCTCCACGTACTAGGGCTCGTTCTGGGTGGCCAAATCGAACTCTCCAGAATGTTCTTCGAATGTGTAGCGACGAACTGTGGCCTGGTTACACGGCACATTGTCATGAAGCCCATGGATGGCTGAAAATGGTCTCCAAGTAGCCGAAGATAACCATTTCTAGTCAATGGTCGGTACAGTTGTTCCAGAGGAGCCATTTCATTCGACGTAAACACAGCCGACACCACCATGGAGCCACCACCAGTTGGCACAGTGCCTCTGGACAATTTCAGTTGATGGCTTCGTGGGGTCCGCGCCGCACTCGAAACCTACCTTCATCTCTACCCATCTGGGCAGGCCACGGTTTTCCAGTCATCTAGGGACCAACCGATACGATCGTGAACGATGGAGAGGTGCCACAGGCGATTTTGTGCTGTTAGAAAAGGGAGCCGCACCAGTCGTCTGCTGCTGCAACACTTTAACGACCACTGAACTAACAGATACGTTCGCTGCACGTCCCCCACATTGATTTTCGCGGCTGTTTTACTCAGTGTTGCTTGCATCTTAGCCCTGAAAACTCTACAGAACCGCCACTTTTCACCATCGTTGGCTACTGCGGTGTCCATCGGGAAAGATTGTGACTGGAATTTGGGATTCTCGACACAGTCTTAACACTGTGGATCTCGGAATATTGAATTCCCTAAAGATTTGCGAAATGAAATGCTCCAACCGTCCAATTTCAACTACCATTCCGAGTTGAAAGTCTATTCATTCCCGTCGTGGGGCCATAATCACGTCGGAAATCGTTTCACATGACACACCTGTGTACAAATGACAGAGTTCTGCCCGTTTATACCCTGTGTACGCGGTACTACTGCCGTATGTAAGTATGCGTATGGCTACCCGCGACTTCTGTCACCTCAGTGTACATGAATGGTAATGACCAACCTACAGAAATCACAGATGATTTTCAATAATTAATACGAGATATACTTTTTCAAAAATACTTAATGCAAAAAATGTCTAAATAACATGTGGTAATATAAGTATTACACCATATACACCCATCTCATAGCCGACATACTATATTTTCTTTTACTTATCAACAATCGTAATACACTACTTCAACTTGATTGTCTTAAATTTCACAAAAGATGTCGACCCTGCACTCAAGTTTCCACAACCATTCGCTTCATCTTGACTGGAATCATCTCATTTCTGATGACGATTTGAGCCAAAACAAATTAGAATGCATAGCCCATGGAAATAAAAGAAAACAATGAAGAGGGAACATCATTGGCATACGTACCTGGTTCAAAAATGAGTAATCACCGTCGGCCATCGTGCTAACACCTTTGGCCGCGAGCACTTCCTCAGCCTGTTAAGCAAGGGAAAAAATGGAGCAATCGTGAGGCACTGGTGCCGCGAGGCTCCATTTGGGGAAGTTCGTCCGCCGGGTTGCAGGTCTTATTTCAGGTGACGCCACATTGGGCGACTTGCATGGCGTTGATGATAATGATGATGATGATGATGATGATTATGACAACACACCACCCGGTCCATGAGCGGAGAAAATCTCCAACGCGGCCGGGAATGGAACCCAGGCTCGCTGCATGGGAGCCAAATACGTAAGCACTGAGCTAAGCAGGCAGACTGTTAAAGCAAGAGAGCCACTTCCAGCTGAGCTTGGCATTGATGGTTGCGAGCAGTGATTATCAATTTGTAACTGTTTTTGTTGTGGTCTTCAGTCCAGAGACTGGTTTGATGCAGCTCTCCATGCTACTCTATCCTGTGCAAGCTTCTACATCTCCCAGTACTTACTGCAACCTACATCCTTCTGAATCTGCTTAGTGTATCCATCTCTTCGTCTCCCTCTACGATTTTTACCCTCCACGCTGCCCTCCAATACTAAATTGGTGATCCCTTCATGCCTCAGAATGTTGTGGGGCGGCGGGTGGAATAATTGTTAATGTTCCTATTATTTATTTAATGCTGTTGTTTGCCGTTCTCAACACTGGCTAACTACAATATTGGCAACCAGAAAGTGATTAGCAAAACGTGAAGCCTGTAATTAGAATTCCTAGTGCCCACTTCATCTGAGAAATACATTTATAGTTACAGCTTATAGCTCTGAGGAATTAGGAGATTGTCTGGGAATCATAATCAAAAACCATTCTGTCAAAAATGTTCACTATATTCTGAAAGTCACAGACCAAAAAGTATCCACACAATCCAACTACCAGAGCAGTTCAGAGTCAAATGTGCTGATGCATCTATAACTGTTCAAATTAAATGTTTACGTGAATGCTCGCCATAATTTGATGATAATGTTCATCAAACGCCACGCTAATAATGGTAGAATGTCTGTCCTGCGGCGGCACGTGAAAATACGACATACGCAAACTAAACATAGATCATTAACGTCATCCCAAAATTAACACTTCACCCGAAAACGATTTCATGGTTACGCGTATCCCGAGTAACTTACTACTGCATCCGAGGCTGTTTAATGTGTCCTACCAACCGATCTCTTCTTCTAGTCAAGTTGTGCCACAAATTTCTCTTCTCCACAATTCTGTTCAATACCTCCTCATTAGTTATGTGGTCTACCCGTCTAATCTTCAGCATTCTTCTGTAGCACCACCACATTTAGAAAGCTTCTATTCTCTTCTTGTCCAAAGTATTCATCGTCCATGTTTCACTTCCATACATGGCTACACTCCATACAAATACTTTCACAAACGACTTCTTGACATTTAAATCTATACTCGATGTTAAAAAATTTCTCTTCTTCAGAAACGCTTTCCTTGCCATTGCCAGACTACATTTTACATCCTCTCTACTTCGACCATCATCAGTTATTTTGCTCCACAAATACCAAACACGTTTACTACTTTGTGTGTCTCATTTCCTAATCTAATTCCCTCAGCATCTTCCAATTTAATTCGACTACATTCCATTAGCTTCGTTTGGTTTTGTTGATGTTCATCTTGTATCCTCCTTTCAAGACACTGTCCATTCCGTTCAACTGCTGTCTCTGACAGACTTACAATATCATCGGCGAACCTCAAAGTTTTTATTTCTTCTCCATGAATTTTAATTCCTACTCCGAAATTTTCTTTTTTTTCCTTTACTGCTTGCTCAATATACATATTGAATAACATCAGGGAGAGACTACAACCCTGTCTCACTCCCTTCCCAACTACTGCTTCCCTATGATCCACTCGACTCGTATAACTGCCATATGGTTTCTGTACAAACTGTAAATAGCCTTTCGCTCCTTGTATTTTACCACTGCCATAATTTTAAAAAGAGTATTCCAGTCAACACTGTCAAATCTTTCTCTAAGTCTAAAAATGCTAGGAACGTAGGTTTGCTTTTCCTTAACCTATTTTCTAAGAAAAGTCGTAGGTTTGCCTTTCCTTAAACTATTTTCTAAGATAAGTCGTAGGGTCAGTATTGCCTCACGTGTTCCAACATTTCTACGAAATGCAAACTGATCTTCCCCGTGGTCGGCTTCTACCAGTTTTTCCATTCGTCTGTAAAGAATTTCGTATTTTGCTGCCGTGACTTATTAAACTGATAGTTCGGTAATTTTCACATCTGTCAACACCTGCTTTCTTTGGGATTGGAATTATATTCTTCTTGAAGACTGAGGTATTTCGCCTGTCTCATACATCTTGCTCACCAGATGGTAGTGTTTTGTCAGGACTGGCTCTACCAAGGCTATCAGTGGTTCTAATGGAATTTCGTCTACTCGCAAGGCCTTGTTTCGGCTTAGGTTTTTCAGTGCTCTGTCAAACTCTTCACGCAGTATAATATTTCTCATTTCATCTTCATCTACATCCTCTACCATTTCCTTCTATAGACCCTCTATACACTCCTTCCACTTTTTCTTCTTTGGTTAGAACTGGGTTTCCATCTGAGCTCTTGATATTCATACAAGTGGTTCTCTTTCCTTCACTGGTCTCTTTAATTTTATTGTGAGATAAGCCTCTACATCCTTGCATTTGTACTCTAGCCATCCCTGCTTAGCCATTTTGCACTTCCTGTCGATCTAATTTTTGAGACGTTTGTATTCGTTTTTACCTACTTCATTTACTGCATTTTTATATTTTCTCCTTTCATCAGTTAAATTCAATATATCTTCTGTTACCCAAGGATTTCTACTAGCGCTCGTCTTTTTACCTACTTGATCCTCTGCTGCCTTCACTATTTCATCCCTCAGAGCTCCCTATTCTTCTTCTACTGTATTTCTTTCCCCCATTCCTGTCAATCGTTCCCTAATGCTCTACAACCTCTGGTTCTGACAGTTTATCGAGGTCCCATCTCCTTAAATTCCCACCTTTTGCAGTTTCTTCATAACCAATAGATTGTGACCAGAGTTCACATCTGCCCCTGGAAATGTCTTACGATTTAAAACCTGGTTCCTAAATCTCTGTTTTACTATTATATAATCTGTCTGAAACCTTGCAGTATCTCCAGGCCTCTTCGACGTATACCTTCTTTCATGATTCTTGAACCAAGTGGTAGCTATGATTATGTTCTGTGCAAAATTTTACCAGGCGGCTTCCTCTTTTATTCCTTTCCCCCATTCCATATTCAGTTAATACGTTTCCTTCTCTTCCTCTTCCTACTATTGAATTCCAGTCACCCATGACTAATAAATTTTCGTCTCCCTTCACTATCTGAATAATTTCTTTTATCTCATCATACATTTCATCAATCGATTCGTCATCTGCGGATCTAGTTGTGATATAAACTTGTACTACTGCGGTAGGCGTGGGCTTCGTGTCTTGGCCACAATGGTGCGTTCACGATGCTCTTTGTAGTAGCTTACCCGCACTCTCATTTTTTATTAATTATTAAACCAAGTCCTGCATATATATCCGCTGTGTCTGTTACCCAAATCTTCGTTACTTGATCAGTTATGTTATAATGTAGTACATGTACACGAGATACGTTTTTGATGATATGTCAGTGGTATGTATGATATACGTCGGGGCACATTTGTTGCTAGATTGTTTGTTGTGGAATTCCATGGATTTAAATTGTGTTTTGTATGTCAGATACGAAAATATTACACCCCGAAAAGCACAACTCGGACTGGAAGCTGTGAATAATTATTAACGTAATCATGAACAGGACCCTTTGTGGCATAACTACTTTTAGCAGATAGATCACATCCGACCTACATGTCATTAATAGCTGACCGGGGTGGCCGAGCGGTTCTAGGCGCTTTAGTCCGGAACCGCGCGACTGCTACGGTCCTATGTTTGAATGCTGCCTCGGGCATGGATGTGTGTGTTGTGCTTAGGTTAGTTAGGTTTAAGTAGTTCTGAGTTCTAAGGAAATGATGACCTGAGATGTTAAGTCCCATAGTGCTCAGAGCCATTTGAACCATTTTGTCATTAATAAAACTACTATTTACATTCACGTTTCCACGCAATTTTCCCCAATTACGTGCTACCATACATGAGCTCTGGACCTGTAGAGACTGAATTTCCAAACTATTTAAATTTTCCGATTTTCAAAGTACGTGGCATAATTTTGAAAGAGATGAGATCCGAAGATAACAGGAGAGCGGTATTGAAATCGGTCGTCAGTTGTAAGTAAATATTTAAATGAGATCTTGGATCTGAAGTATTTCTTCAAATATTTATCTTCGCGTATCACGATTTTAGCAAACGTCAGTATATATTGCCTATCGTGCCTCTAGTAAGTAGGTTGCGTACTTGTGAAACTGCTTACATCTGTTTCTAACTTACTTTGTCGTCAAAAGAACGCATTACGGTATCGATTCGAAAGCATGTGATGGGACAGAAAACGACACAGGGAGAGAGAACCCAGGCTCCCCTTGGGAGTTCGCGCGCTGGGGCGCGCCGCCGCCGCCCCACCGCCACACACGAGCGCCTGCCGCCGCGCTCTCTGCCGGCTCGCCGTCGCTCGCCCGCAGCGCGGGACTCTCCGCTAATGGCTTCCCGTTACCTCATTATGTGATTATTTTCCACCAAAGGCGGTATGTCCGTCTGTCCACAAGCAGGTCCCCAATTACGCTAATAACGTGTTCTACCGGATGTGCGTACTCGGGGTATTCCACATACGAAAGGTATACAGAAGAGCTGTCGGGAGTGATAAGAGTCGTGCCGTCCTCACGAGGGACGTGTTTCTGAACGCGAAACACTCCAAGTATGTGACTACGAAGGGTTTCCCGGCGTAATAATTGATAATATTCTTCTCGGGTGTGCAGCCGGATCATAACGTCTTCTTGACACAATGTTTCCGCTGTCCACCTGGCCGCCATCTTCAGGTGAGAGTGTTGGTACACGATCTCGCCGGAACTGACTTTTCAGCGCAAGCAGCGGGCGCTATATAGGCCGCAGAAGGCCCACAACGCGTGCGCGAGAAGGCTTTGTCGCCATGTGCTGACGTCGACGTACTTTTTATTCAATGACAAATATTTTGAACAGACTGGCGGAGTGACTATGGGGAGTCCATTGTCCCCAATAGTCGCCAATCTTGGTTGTTTCCTCATCCAGTTTCGCACCAATTAATTGCAAGGATTCTTCCAGAGGCACCCGGGTAAAAAGCGACACGAAAACAAAGCTCACAAGCAAATCTCAGAGACAAGGACTTCAATCTCTGAATAAACACAATAGAATTCGGAATGTGATGTTCGCATTTACCGACGTGAGGGCCAAGAACAGATGCTAAATACTTGGCTAGATTGTGGGTAGGAGCACCCAAGTTACTCACGATAGGACGAAGCGGGACCCCTTTCTTATGAATCTTGGGTAGACCGTATAATTCGGCGGCACGGCAGCACCAAGACGAAGTTTTTTGAAAACGTCGTCATGTAAAGAACTTTCAGATGGAGAGAGCTTGACACAAGAATTGGACCATCTTAAGGTTGTGTTCAAGCAGAATGGCTATAAAAATAAACAGATCCGTCGTGCTTTCCAGTTTGGACCTGCGCCTGAACCACCAGAAGATACCTGCAAATTGGTGGCTTTCCTCCTTTCCTGGGAGCATTTCCTCGAAGATAGGAAGAATTCTGAAAAGACATCATATCAAAACTATTTTTCGTCCGCCAGCCAAGATTAGAGCGCTTCTTGGCTCTGTTAAGGATGACTTGGGTTTGAGGAAGCCCGATGTGCAAAAGAGCCCTTGCCACTGTGGGAAGCTTATATTGGTCAGACAATCCAGAACATTCAGGACCGATGTGTTGAGCACCAGCGGCACACACGGTTGCTTCAACCTGAGAAATCTGCAGTGGCGGAACACTGTCTCACCGAGGGACATAGAATGCTGTATGACGAGACACAAATGGTTGCCACTGCATCTCGCTATTGGGACTGTGTTTTTAAAGAATCCATAGAGATTCCTTTGTCTGATAATCTTATTAATAGAGACAAGGGTTATCTTTTAAGTAGGACTTGGAACACGGTGTTATCAGAAATTAAAAAAAAACAACGGTCTGTGTTTCGATCGTCGGAATAAATTTTTAATTTTTGATGGCGATATCTCGATTTCGCCTGTTTCCACCACTGGCGGCGCGGTATGTTTACTTGCGCTAGAGGGCAGTTACGGCACCTTCTCGCGCACGCGTTGGGGGCCTTCTGCGGCCTATATAGGGGCCGATGCTTGCGCTGAGAAGTCAGTCATCGACGAAGAACACGTGCGCCTAGTAGCGGACCGCCTGCCTGCATTTCTCCGCGAACGCGCGGAGGACGACGAGATACAGCCCGTCTCGCTGCAACTTCGCCACCTGCAACGCAAGAAAGGAGGCGGACCAGATAACGTCACCAACATGTTGCTGAAGCAGCTTCCCGACGCCGCAGCACACCATCTTGCGGCAATCTTTAACGGGATACTGCGCACCAGCGTATACCCATCATGCTGGAAGCATGCGAAGGTAGTTGCTCTTCCCAAGCCTGGGAAGGACACTCGCTTGGCTAAAAACTACCGCCCCATCAGCCTCCTGCCAGCAACATCAAAGGTATTCGAAAGGCTCTACCTGGTCCGCCTGCTGGCCCACGTAAACGCCGAAGGACTTCTCCCCGACGAGCAGTTCGGGTTTCGTCGGGAGCACGCGACGACGCACCAGCTGCTACGCCTGACGGAGGAAGCGTTCGGAGCCGTTGACCGACGTAAGTATTTCGGCGCTCTCCTGCTGGACGTGTCGCGTGCCTTTGACTCCGTGTGGCATGACGGCCTCCTGTACAAGCTTCTTGTGCAGGGGGTACCTGTGTCGCACGTGAGGCTCCTGCAGAGCTATCTGCAGGAAAGGACGTTTCACGTCCGCGCAGCCAGTGGAATTTCCACGGAGCGCCGAATACTTGCGGGTGTACCTCAAGGCTCGGTTATCGGTCCGACGCTGTACTCCCTCTGCACCGCCGACCTGCCACGCACGAACCGCGTCCAGACGGCACTTTATGCGGACGACACGGCGATCTACAGCAGCAGCTGGAGCGTCGACGTCTTGCAGCGGCGTCTACAGGCGGCCGCCGACGAGCTCTCGGAGTGGGCAAAGAACTGGCGCCTCGCCTACAACGGCGAGAGGAGTCAGGCGATTATTATAGCAAGTCACCCCTTCCGCCATGACGCGCCAACAGTATCGGTGTGTGGAGTGCCAGTCGAATGGAACGACACAGCGAAATACCTAGGCGTCACATTAGACCGGCGGCTCACATGGCTGCAACACGTTGAAAACATCAGGGGCAAGGCACTGGGTAGGCTGAGGCTGCTCTACCCTGTGCTCAACCCCACGTCAACGCTGCCAGAGGACGTCGGTCTTACGCTGTACAAGGCCGCCATACGACCGCTGCTGGAGTACGCAGCGGTCGTGTGGGGAAACACGGCCGATACAAATCTGAAGCGCCTGCAGACGATTCAAAACAGGGCGCTACGACTGGCACTTCACCTGCCCAAGGACTTCCCCACCGAGGAGCTCCACCGCATCGCTGCCGTCCAGCCCCTACACCAGAGGTTTCAGGACGCAGCGACAACAGCCTACGAGAAAGCCGAGAGGTCGACCAACCAGCTGGTCAGAGGACTCGGCAGCCGACCACACTGGCGGGCGTCATTACGCTGGCCAGACCTGCTGCGCCTGTAATAGTGATGCAGCAACCCTATCAACAATTGTCCCTGTGCAGGACAGCTTAGAAACTCGCAAGCCTATCCCATAACCTTAACAAACATAATGTAGGAAAAATAGCGCTAGCCTATTAAAACCTATACCATAACCAAGTGGAACACACTCCCCTTGTTCCACACATTAGCACACACGCTGAGAAGTCAGTTCCAGCGAGATCGTGTACCAGCACGCTCACTTGAAGATGGCGGCCAGTTGGACCGCGGAAATATTGTGTCAAGAAGATGTTATGATCCGGCTGCACACCCGAGAAGAATATTACTCCAAGTATGATTTCCTACGTAGTTGCCCACGCTCGGAAGCGAGCTGGTACATCGCACGGAACGTGCTCTTCGATGCCACTTCAGTGTAGATGTACTTAGTATTTTCTAGTTTAAAACTTATTTTGCCAATTGAATTGGTCAGTGCAGAAAGATCAGAAGTCATCTTTTTTTTTTTTTTTTTTTTTTTTTTTTTTTAAGAAGGGCAGTAGTCAACGATCAAATGGCATCATTGTTGGAGTTAGAAATCTTCAGTCCACGTAGAAACGTCATGAGTCATCGACTACTGCCTTTTTGCAATGAGTATATGGAATTTTACATAGTTGAAGGCAGATGACGTAGGTGTCCTGTTGCTGCTTTCATGTGTATTTTTTCTTGTTTATTTTGCCAAACTGTAACAATCCTGTTAGTAGTTCACTGCAGAAAGTTCAAATAAATTTATAGCAAAATTAATGAAGTTTCTGAATGCAGTGACAGGGAAAATTGTGTCTGTGAACTAAGGTTTAATTACATGCGAAATTTACAGTTACTAAATGTTCCTGTTCAGGAAATTATTTATTTCAACAAGCTACAGGTCAATTTTTTTTAACATATATAATTCGAAAAATAAGCACCCACAGCATTACGAGAACCATGAAAGCAAAGCCAAGACGGTGGAAATGCCATTTGCACATTTATATAACACTATATCCAGAAGTATATAACAAAAGACGTTGTTTTCACGTGAAGATTGTTAATGCATGTGGGGTCTTTATGGTGGCTCTCCTTCGAATAATATTTTTCTAGAGTTGAGAAAAAACAGGCAGTTTAGTCATTTAACAGTAAACCTTGCAATGGACGTTTGGAGCCTGAAAGCCATGGGCACTTATTACAGAAAGGAACATTTCGAAGCGCCTACTGGCGACAGAATACAGGGCCTGAGAATTTCTCCCACAGTGTGCACACAGTGCTTTCGGTCGACGACGAGGAGAAACAGCCTACCTGGACCTACCTCTTGGGCACCTCTTGCCTCAGAAGGGGCTGTGTGCGAGAGAGAAATCTAGCTTGATCCGCCAGCGTGTTACGACAGCATCATAAATGCCCTTTGTGGACAACGCTGGCGGCCATAAAAATTCGCGAGCTGCATGTTCACCATGCACAGCACGCTATTGAGGAAACCATCAGGTGGTGTCACCCCTTGGCCTGCAGAGCTTTTCGGAAAGCTTCAGGCCTTCGTAACAATTTTAGAAGGATGGTTGGTTAGTTGGTTTGAGGGGTGAAGGGACCAGACTGCAAAGATCATCGGTCCCTTTTTCCACGGCCATGAAACATCCGCTAGGAATAAAAACAGGCAACGGAGTGGACAACGGACGATACAAAACAAGAAAGACACAGACAAAGACCAGAAAAAAGGAAAGAAAAGCACACAGAGTGTTACAGTGGTTGGCCGACCATGGAAAAAAAGAAGCCAACCACCAAGAGACACACTAAAAACCTCAATCTAAAACCGTTGGCCAAAGGCCAGACTCAACACACAAAGAGACAGACCATCTCCTCGAGTAAAAAAACTAATCTTACCATTGCAGTGTCATCCGTTAAAAGTGCAGGGAGCGTATCAGGCAGTGCAAACGTCTGCCTGAGCGTAGTTAAAAGGGGAGGACAGTCCAACAAGATGTGGACCACTGTCAACGCTGAACCACAGCGACATAGAGGCGGGTCCTCGCGGCGCAATTAATGACCGTCCGTCAGTCGGGTGTGGCCAATGCGTAGCCAGCAGAGAACAACTGAGTCCTTGCGAGAGGCTCGTACTGAGGAGTGCCACACACCTGTAGTCTCCTTGATGACCCGAAGTTTGTTGGGTGAAGGCAAGGTGTGCCATTCTTCACCCCAGGTACCAAGGACCTTCCGCCACAGTTCTGACTGGAGATCACACTCCGAAAGGCCAGTCTCCAGGGTCATTTCACTGATAGCCTGTTTGGCCAGCTTGCCAGCACGTTCATTACCCGGGATGCCGACATAAGCCGGGGTCCACACAAAAACCACAGAGCGGCTGCAACGGGCAAGAGCATGGATGGACTCCTGGATAGCCACCCCCAGACGATAGCGAGGAAAACACTGGTCGATAGATCGTGAATCGGTCAGGGAGTCACTATAGATGACGAAGGACTCGCCTGAGCAGGAGCGGATATACTCTACGGCGCGAGAGATGGCTACAAGCTCTGCAGTGAAAACACTGCGGCCAACCGGCAATGAGCGTTGTTCAGATATATCCCCAAGAGTAAAAGCATAACCAACTCGACCAGCAACCATCGAACCATCGGTATAGACTACAGCAGAGCCGGGAAACACGGCAAGGATGGAAAGAAAGCATCGGCGGGGGGCCTCAGAGGAGACGGGAGTCCTTTGGGCCTTGTGCCAAATCCATCTGAAGGCTTGGACAGGGCACACACCACGGGGGTATACGTATATGGCCCCGGAAAAGAGGTGGGAGAGGGACGCAAATCGCAATCACATATATACCCTGGCCGGGGCCGCCATTCCAGAAGATAGACGACCGAGTGCATGTGCAGCATAAGCAGGCAGTAGTCGTTGGCACCGGATCCGTAATGGAGGGACACCAGCCTCCACAAGTAGGCTGTTGACAGGACCTGTGCGGGAAGTTCCAGTTGCTAGTCAGATCCCGCAGTGAAAGATGGGGTCAAGCGACCGCAACACGGAAGGCGGAACCGAATTGTAAGCCATGCTCCCATAATCGAGACAGGACTGAATCAACGCCTGATACAGTCGTAGAAGGGTAGACCGATTGGCGCCTCAGCTGGTGTGACTCAAGCAACGAAGAGCGTTACGATGCCGGCACGTTTGTTTAAGCTGCCGAATATGAGGGATGCCAGTCAACAGGTGATCAGAAAGCAATCCCAAAAACCGATGCGTCTCCACCGCAGCAAGAGGTTCGCCGTCAAGATAAAACTAAGGCTCAGGGTGAACAGTGCAACACCGGCAGAAATGCAGGAGGCAAGTCTTGGAGGCCGAAAACTGGAAGTCGTGCGTTACAGCCCAAGACTGCGCCTTGCGGATAGCTGTTCAGCAGCTGCAATTCTAGTGGAGCTGTAGTACAGGCAAAAGTCATCAGCATACAAAGAAGCTAATACGGATGTGATGTCACCATGTTGTATCGTATGCCTTCTGCATGCCAAAAAAAGACGGCAACCAGGTGCTGATGGTGAGCAAAGACCGTACGGATGGCAGATTCCAGGCAGACCATATTACTTTGGATTACTATGCGCTGGTCATATCAACGTATCAAAAGAGAAATAACATCTCGAAGCTATATCCAAGGTTCTCGGGTGTCCAGCCGGATCCGATCGTCGAAGTTCCACGATATTTCGGCGAATAACCGTTCCGCCATGATCAGGTGGAGCTTCCATCACCACCAACTGATGATGGCGGAACGGTTATTGGCCGAAATATCGTGGAACTTCGACGATCGGATCCGGCTGGACACCCGAGAACCTTGGATATAGCACATTCGCCGGGAAAGCCTCAGATCACATATCTCGAAGCTAGTCGACACAAAAGTTTTCTGGGTATGGTACCGCGTCATAGTGTATAAAACTACTGCTACTAGAGAAGAACCAACGTTTCGGCCACGGTTGCAGCGGCCTTCTTCTGGGTCTAAAGGTGCGTTCTAGCTATGCAGTGTCCCTTACACTTTGTTGTTACTGTTCATTGCGCATGCAATTACGACATAATTTTAAAAGACAGTTCGTTTCATTGGTCACTTAAGGAAGAAGGAGAGGGAACTTTATTGTAATAGGTTATTGCGGAGAAGGGAGAACGTCGAACGCTCGGCGGCAGTTCCTCGCGGGTAGTGCTCGCGCCTCGTGTTGACAGTGCGGTCTGTTGGGCTCTGATTGCTGGCAGCCAAGATGGGGAAAGCCTGAGTCCGTCCCCTCTGTTCATTTTATTAGGGTGCTTAAGTATTTCCATGGCCTGTCTGATTTTGCGTTTCTTCAATCAGAGCGCAACAGACCGCAGTGTGAACACGAGGCACGAGCACTACCGGCGAGTAACGGCCGACGTCCAGCAGTTGGTAAACAGCAGCCAGCTTCTCATTCCACGGTGACCACCAGTCACGGCACATAACACGAGAGCCAACAGACAACAGGGGTTACGTTCTCACTCCTCCGCAATAACCTATTAAAATAAAGTTCCCTCTGTTTCTTCCTTAAGTGACCAACGAAACGAACTATCTTTCAAAATTATGACTTAATGCCAAGCGCAGTGAACAGTAGCAACAAAATATAAGGGACAGTGCATAACTAGAACGCACCAGTAGACCCAGAAGAAGGTCGCTGCAACCGTTGGTTTTTCACTAAAAGCAATAGTTTTATACATTATGACGCGGTACCATACCGAGAAAACTTTTATGTCGACTGACTCTGGCCGCGGAAGCCTACGCAATTATATCTCGAAACTAATAAAAGAAAGAAAACTTTTTCACACTTCTTAAAAGACACTGAGGCGACAGAAGTAATGGAATAGCGACATGCACATGTACAAATGGCGATAGTACCGCGTAGCCAAGATATAAAGGGTCATTGGGTTGGCGGAGCTGTCGTTCGAACTCTGGTGGTTCATGGGAAAAGATGTTCCACGTGATTGTGGCCGCACTGCGGGAATTGATGCTCCTTGAACGCAGAATGGTAACTAGAGTTAGACGCATGTAACAATCCATTTCAGAAATCATTAGGGAATTTAATATTCCGAGGACGAGGAGGAGGTTAGTGTTTAAAGTCCCGTCGACAACGAGGTCATTAGAGACGGAGCGCGCAACCTCGGGTGAGGGAAGGATGGGGAAGGAAATCGGCCGTGCCCTTTCAAAGGAACCATCCCGGCATTTGCCTGAAGCGATTTTGGGAAATCACGGAAAACCTAAATCAGGATGGCCGGAGGCGGGATTGAACCGTCGCCCTCCCGAATGCGAGTCCAGTGTGCTAACCACTGCGCCACCTCGCTCGGTAATATTCCGAGATTCACAGTGTCAAGAGTGTGCCGAGAATACCACATTTCAGGCGTTACGTCTCACAACGGAAATCGCAGTGGTCCACGCCCTTCACTTAACGATCGAGAGCAGCGGCGTCTGCGTGGGGTAGTCAGTGATAACAGACAAGAAACACTGCACGAAATAACCACAAAAATCAAAGTGAGACGTACGACGAAAGTATCCGTCAGGACAGTGCGGCGCAATTTGACGTTAATGAGCTATGGCAGCAAAAAATGGTTCAAATGACTCTGTGCACTATGGGACTTAACTGATGAGGTCATCAGTCCCCTAGAACTTAGAACTGCTTAACCTGCGCCCGTCGCGGTCGCGCGGTTCCAGACTGTAGCGCCTAGAACCGCACGGCCACTTCGGCCGGCAGCTATGGCAGCAGTTGCCGACGCGACTGCCTTCTCTGACATAATGAGATCGCCTGCAGCGCCTCTCCTGGGCTCGTCACCATATCGGTTGGACCCGACCACTGGAAGACCGTGGCCCGATCTGGAATGGATTGCGTGATTTGGTCCAACTGAACCTATCGTTGACTGGAGATGGTTATTTGCCGCTACTTGAAGACCATTTGCTGCCATTCATGGACTTTATGTTCCCAAAGAACGATGGAATTCTCATGGATCACAATGCACCATGTCAACGGGCCACATTGGTTCGCTGTTGGTTTAAATAACATTCTGGACAATCCGAGCGAATGATTTGGCCACCGATATCGCCCTACACGAATCCCATGGAACATTTATGGGACGCAATCGAGAAGTCAGTTCGGGCACAAAATACGCGCTGGCAGCACTCTCGCAATTACGGACGGCTATAGAGGCAGCATGGATTAATATTTCCGCATAGGAACTTCCAAAGTCTTGTCGAGTTCAGGGCACGTCGAGTTGCTGCACTACTCCGGGCAAAAGGATGACCGACATGATATTAGAAGATATGTGATGACTTTTGTCACCTCAGTGTAATTCTGCAAATGGCCTGAGAAAGAAGGTAAGCAGGTCTCGTGTATATACTGAACCGTGAATTTACTTTCAAAACCTTTTCTTAAGAATTTACGTTATTTACTAGCGATTCATAAAGAACATTAACGCATTTAATCACACTATGTGAGCGTCGAAGTAGTTGCCAGTAGGTAACTGATGCAAACAAATTAAATTTCTTTCAACAACTGGAAATTTTATTCCTAAAAGCCCCCTTTTTTCTGAAACAGATTTAAAACTATAAGCAGAAAGCACCCTCTGAATATCAAGTTACAATTTATCCAGAGGCAGAAAGAAACAAATTTTTGAGTGTATGAGCTTTCGGGCTGACAACCTTGCCGCTCCCTTTTGACACGGCCGTAGTCACGACCGCTCACAACAACCTCTGAAAGACTACACTGGTGCAAATCTGCAACACACCAGATTACTTTAAACTAAAATTTTTAACATCTCACCCTAGCACATAAACCATGCACCCCCTAGGAGGGATGGAAATGGTACAAAACACTAACATTAAAAAAAAATTAACTTGCCACCGAAGGTGCAACTTAACAAAAAAAAAAAAAAACTTTAACGGTGGATGGGTGGCAACTTTATATACTAAAACGACCATTTAAATAAAACCCAATAAATGCAGTCTTAGATAAAATATACAAAACATGCTCTAAATTCCACATAAACCGCCACTCAAGATGATAGGCAAGATAAAAACATATTTCAGGAATACGGCCGTTACACTTCAAGCAATAAGTTTGTTAACACAGAATCCGACAAACATGACAGAGGCAGCTATTAACGTACGGCAGATCGACATACAGACACTAACTACTTAACAAATGCGGACGGGAGACAGACGAGCAAGCTGGGGACGAGAGACTGACCAAGAAAACAAGTAGAATTTAACAAGTAAATGAAACAACATATCACGAGTCACTTAACTTGTAATAAACTGCAATGTCTGGCGAAGACCTGGCACAGCACCCCCAAAACGCTCTCCCGAACCGTCCGCTGCCAGCCGCTTCAACGGACGCAGGAAGGCGCGCCGATCTCCCGTCTCACGGCGTCGCAGCTTGCAGTGACCAGACCGATGTCGTGGGTTGGCTCCTGTTGCTCTCGTGTCGACCGCGAAGCCACTACACCTCGCTGTACGGCGCGGCCCACTGGACTGACGTGGCGACCTCACACGCGCCGACGCTCCGGACGGACAAGTCATCTAGTGTCCCAGTGCACGACCAACCAACGGATCGATCCAACCGCCAATGACCATTGCCTGAACGAACTCGAGCAGACTGGCAGCCTAACACATACTAGCACTCCGGACGACAGACCGACACTGACTGCCCCACACTGACCCGGCTAACCAACTGACCGACTGGCGAATTTTTTTTTTCTTTATTGTATTTCAATTCCCCATCGGGGCGGGCAGGCAGCAGCATATGCGCTGCTCTTCAGCTGAAAGACATAGAACAAACAATAGAAGACACTTAAAAATAACAAAGGAGAAAATATGGTGAACATAGATATAAAAAAGGGGGTACATCATGGAAGGCAATTGACAAAAAAAGGGGCGACTGTAAAATGGAGATAAAAAACTGTTTAAAAGTAGTGCACACAAAAAGCCACACACTGCGACAATTAAAAGAACACAAGGCACAGTATGACTGGAGCATAAAGGTATCGACGGATGGCGTAGCACATAACAAACACTGACGGCGAACCCCAAGGCAGAACACAATTAAAATCACACCTCTTGACCACAGGAGAAACAGCACTAAACACAACACTGATGTGGCACACTGACGATGATCAAAACAGAGGATCTGCCAGGCACAAGGAGGTGAGGGAGGCCGGAAGAAGGGAGGGAGGGCGGGAGGGAGGAGAAGAGAGGGGAGAAATGGGCGGGGGGTCGACTGGCGAGTTTTTTTTTTTTTTTTCTTTATTGAATTTCAATTCCCCCCGAAGGGGGGCGGGCTGGCAGCAGCTTACTACGCCGCTCTTCAGCCTACAGAAGTTGTGTTAAAAAGATGGAGATAAGAAAAAATAACAGTTGGCGATAAAATCGGTGACTTAAAGGTAAAATGGCAGAAAAGTCTAGAACTTAAAACATAAAACACAGGGTTGATGATACTAAGAAAATACACAAGAAGCAGAAAAATAACAGACAGTTAAAAAACACGGCGACAGTCTGGTTTCTGTTCGCAAAATATAAAATGCACACCCAGCGACAGCATGATTTCTGTTCGCATCACTGTGGAAGGACGCACAACACTGAACACTCACTTAAACACGGCACTAAAAAGTGGGCACAAACATGACATACCACAGCCGAGAGCAGGTGGGGGGAAACAGGACAGATGACGGAGAAATAAAAAAGGGGGGGAAGGAGAGGAAAAGGGGAAGGGTGGGAGGGGGGAAAGAAGCCAGTGGAGAATGAGGACCCATAAGAGGGGTGGGGGGCGCTGAGCAGACGGGCCAGGGAGTGGGGAAGGCAGAGGAGGGGAATGCAAAAGGACTCGGGGGGGGGGAGAAGGGACCTAGGGGGAGGATGGGCGGGGAGAAAACACAGGAGGGAAGGGGGGGAGGAAGAGGGAGCCCAGGGAAAGGACGGAGGAAAGGAGGGGGAGTGAGGATCAGAGTTGATAGGAAGGATAAATGGAGGGAGAGAGGGCATCATCCGGGAGGGGGAGTTGATGGAAGCCACCTTGGGAAAGGAGATGGAGGGTGTAGAGATGGAGGGTAGGGGGGACACAACGGTGAAGACGTGGCAGGGGGCGGGGATGGGAGAGGAGAGGAGCAACCAGGGGGTGAGGGGGTTCAAGACGGCGGGAGGTGTAGAGGATGCGGATATGTTCGAGGAATAGGAGGAGATGGGGGAAAGGAATGAGATCATAGAGGATCCGCGTGGGGGACCGGAGGCGGATACGGAAGGCAAGGCGGAGTGCATGACGCTCAAGGATCTGGAGGGACTGATAGAATTTGGGGGGGGGGGGGCAGATATCCAGGCAGGACTGGCGTAACAGAGGATGGGACGGATTAAGGATTTGTAGGTGTGGAGGATGGTAGAGGGGTGCAACCCCCATGTCCGGCCAGAGAGGAGTTTGAGGAGTCGGAGGCGGTTGCGGGCTTTGGATTGGATGGAGCGGAGATGAGGTATCCAGGTGAGGTGACGGTCAATGGTGAGGCCAAGGTAGGTGAGGGTGGGGGTGAGGCGGACAGGACGTGCGCAGACAGTAAGGGAGAAATCCAGGAGCCGGAAGGAGCGAGTGGTACGACCTACGATGATTGCCTGGGTCTTGGAAGGATTGAGTTTCAGGAGCCATTGGTTACACCATGCAGCAAAAAGGTCAAGGTGATTCTGGAGAAGGCGTTGGGACCGTTGGAGGGTAGGAGCGAGGGCGAGGAATGCGGTGTCATCAGCATATTGCAAGAGGTGTACTGGAGGGGGGGGGGGGGGTTGGGGCATATCTGCCGTGTACAGGAGGTAGAGGAGAGGGGAGAGGACAGAGCCCTGGGGCACACCGGCAGAGGGGTAGAAGGTGTGGGAATTGGCATTATGGATGGTAACATAGGAGGGGCGGTGGGAGAGGAAGGAGGCCACCAGACGGATATAGTTGATAGGAAGGGCGTAGGTTTGGAGTTTAAACAGGAGACCGGGATGCCAGACACGGTCGTAGGCCTTTTCGAGGTCAAGTGAGACAAAAATGGCGGAGCGACGGGAGTTAAGCTGGAGGGAGAGGAGATGAGTGAGGCGGAGGAGTTGGTCATCAGCAGAGAAGGAAGGTCGAAAGCCACATTGGGTGTTTGGGAGGAGGTGGTTTTGGTGGAGGTGGAGATGGATGCGCCGGGAAAGGATGGATTCCAAGAGCTTGCTGAATACCGATGTGAGACAGATAGGACGATAGGAAGAGGCATCAGACGGAGGCTTATTGGGTTTGGAGAACATCAGGATACGGGAGGTTTTCCACAGGTCGGGATAGAAGCCAGTGGCAAGGATGACATTGTAGAGGGTGGCAAGGAGGGAAAGGAAGGAGGGAGGGCAGTGTTTGAGTTGGCGGTAGGTAACGCAGTCGTGGCCGGGAGCAGTGTTGCGTTTAGTGCGGAGTGTGAGGCTGATGTCCTGTGTAGCGATGGGAGTGTTAAGTGCAGAAGGTGGGGTGTGGCCCAAGTACTGGAAGCTAGGAGCAAGGGGAGGAACAGAGGTATTCGTACGGTCCATGACATCGGGGAAGAGGGAATAATCAAAGTGGGGATCATCTGGGATGGAAAAAACATCAGAGAGGTGGGAGGCAAAGTGGTTGGCCTTACTGAGGTTGTCAGGAAAGGGACAGTCATTAAGGAGGAGAGGGTACTGGGGGGTGGGGCGGTTCCCAGTAAGGCGGTGGAAAGCAAACCAATACTTGGAAGAGTTGATGGGGAGCGTGGTGTTGAGTTGTGTACATGTCTGGCGGACTGGCGAGCTCATAGCGCCCCTTAAATGCACCTGAACAGGCAATCTTTTTCCTTTCCCGACAGAGGGAGACACTAAAGCTGCGATTGCCACAGCGGCGCCACCGCCAGAAACGGAGGGTGACTGCTTCACACTACGTGCTGCGGCGCGCTCTTCAAAACAGCAATTTTTACCACGGCTCATATACACAGATTGAAGAGAACATGCACAGCTGAAACTACAGCAGTGTATCATATTGTGATCGTGTAGAACATCTCCACAGTAATATGATTAACCTTGGAGTGACATGAGTTCTTACAGTCGAATTCTTTATACATATTTACAAAAGAATACCATAGACTGGACATTGTTTCTTCAGATCTACAAAATGTACAGAGTGAACGATAGTATAAATCATGACTTTTTAATTTATCACCAAGTGGTACTGTTATCAATAGAGAGGCATTACAGCTACATAATGATATAAGCAGAGCCGTGGGTAAGACCAATCAAGTTTCAAACTTGTAAGTATTAATTAAAAGAGCTTATCAAGAAGTATTACACGGGACACAGTTACCGAAATGGTGAAGAAAAAAAAATTCTGACGATGTATTTTCCATTTGTATGAAAACATTGCTCCCCCCGCCCCCACCCCCATGAACCACGGACCTTTCCGTTGGTGGGGAAGCTTGCGTGCCTCGGCGACACAAATATCCGTAACGTAGGTGCAACCACAACGGAGGGGTATCTGTTGACAGGCCAGACAAACGTGTGGTTCCTGAAGAGGGCAGCAGCCTTTTCAGTAGTTGCAGGGGCAACAGTCTGGATGATTGACTGATCTGGCCTTGTAACATTAACCAACACGGTCCTGTTGCGTTGGTACTGCGAATGGCTGAAAGCAAGGGGAAACTACAGCGGTAATTTATCCCAAGGGCACGCAGCTCTACTGTATGATTAAACGATGATGGCATCCTCTTGGACAAAATATTCCAGAGGTAAAATAATTCCCCATTCGCATCTCCAGGTGGGGACTATGCAGGAGGATGTCATCAGGAGAAACAAAACTGGCATTCCAAGGATCGGAGGGTGTGATGTCAGATCCCTCCGACTGTCAGGTAGGTATGAAAGTTTGAAAAGAGATATAGATAGGTTAGTGTTAGAACAGGACTGGTGGTCAGGTGACTACAGGCTTATAAATACAAAACCACATATGAGTAATGCAGGAGTAGGTTCTATAATAAATATAGAAGTAGGGGATGCGAATTAGCTACCATGAACAGCATAGTGAACGCATTATTGTAACGAAGATGTACATGGAGATGACATCCACCACAGTGGTAAAAGTTTGTATGCCAACTAAGCTCCACAGATTGTGAAGAGACTGAAGAAATGTATAATGAGATAAAAGGAATTATCCAGATAGTTAAGGGAGACGAAAACTGAAATTCGATAGTAGGAAAAGGAAGAGAGGGAAAAATAGCAGGTGCGTATGGACTGGGGGAAAGGAACGAAAGACGAAGCCGCCTGGTAGAATTTTGCACGGAGCGTAATTTGATCATAGGTATCGCTGGCTTTAAGAATTATGAAAGAAGATTGTGCGTGGAAAAGACATTGAGACAGTAGAAGGTTTCAGATTGACTATATAATGGTTGGACAGAGATTTAGGAACCAGATTTTGAATTGTAAGACATTTCCAGGGGCAGATGTGGACTCTGACTACAATTTATTGGCTATGAACTGTTGATTAAAACTGAAGAAATTGGAAAGGGTAGGAAATTAAGAAGATGGGATCAGGATAAGTTGACAGAACCAGAGGTTGCTGAGAGTTTCGGAGAGAGCATTAGGCAACGGTTGACTAGAACAGGGGAGAGGAATACAGTAGAAGACAAATGGGCAGTTCTTAGAGATGAAACAATGAAGACAGGAGACGCAAGGCCCGCAGAAATCCATTGATAACACAGGAGATACTGAATGTAAATGATGAATGGAAAAAATAAAAAAATGCAGCAAATGAGGCAGACCAAAGTCTAAAAAATGCGATTGACAGGTACTGCATAACGGTTCAGCAGGAATGGCTGGAGGACAATTTAAAATCACGTAACACTAGGAGAAAAATATGTGCCGCGAACAGGAAAATTAAAGAGATCTTTGGAGAAAAGAGAACACCCTGTATGAATATGAACGGCTCAGATGGATAACCAGTCCTGAACAACGAACTGAAAGCAGAAAGGTAGAAGGAGTACATAAAGGTCTATACAAGGGAGATGTACTTCAAGGCAGTATTATGGAAATGGAAGAGAAGGTAGATGAAGATGAGATGGGGCGATACTGCTTTAAGAATTCGATAGAGCAGTGAAAGACGTAAGTAGAAACAAGGCCCCAGGAGTAGCCAACAGACCTTTAGAACTACCCTCAGACTTCAAGCAGAGAGTAATAATTCCATTTCCAAAGCAGGTGCTGACTGGTGTGAAAATTACCGAACTATCAGTTTAATAAGACACGGTTGCAAAATATTAACACGAATTCTTCACAGAAGAATGGAAAACTGGTAGAAGCGCCCACTGAGAAAATTAGTTTGAATTCTGAAAAAATGTAGGATCCTACAACTTCTCACAAAAGATATACTAAGAAAAGGCAAACCTACGATTATAGCATTTTTGGGCTTAGAGAAAGCTTTTGACAATGTTGATTGAAATAGTCTCTTTCATATAAAAAATGTGGCAGGGGTAAAATATAGAGAGCGAAAGGCTATTTACAATTTGTACGAAAACCAGGTAGCAGTTATAACATTCGAGGGACATGAAAGGGAAGCAGTGCCTGAGAAGGAAGTGAGACGGTGTTGTAACCTATCCCCGATGTTATGCAATGTGTATGCTGAGGAAACACCAAAGGTAAAAAAAGAAAAATATGGAATAGGAATAAAAATCCAGGGGGAAATAATAACTTTCAGGTTGGCCGATGGCATTGTAACTCTGTCAGAGGTGGCAAGGGACGTGGAAGAGCAACTGAACTTAATGGACAATGTCTTGAAAGGAGAATATAAGATGAACATCAACAAAAGAACAACGACGATTATGGAATGTAGTCGAATTAAATCAGGTAGTGCTGAGGGATTAGGTTAGGAAATGAGACACTTAAAATAGTAGATGAGTTTTGCTATTTCGGCTGCAAAATAACCGATGATGTGTGAACCAGAGAGGATATAAAACGTAGACTGGAAAGAAAAGCGTTTCTGGAGGAGAGAAATTTTTTAACATCGAACACACATTTAAGTGTTAGAAGGTCTTTCAAGAAAGTATGGGCGATAAACGGATTAGACAAGAAGAGAATAGCTATCGAAATGTAGTGCTACGAAAGAATGCTGAAGATCAGATGGGTAGACCATCTAACTAATGAGTAGGTGCTTAATAGAACTGGGGAGAAAAGAACTATGTGCCACAACCAGACTAGAAACAGGGATGGGTTGGTAGGAGACATCAAGGGATCACGAATTTAGTACTGGAACGAAGCGAGGGAGACCAAGAGACGAATAGAGTAAGCTGATTCAGAAGGTTGTAGGTTGCAGTAGTTAGTCGGAGATGAAGAGGCGTGCACAGGATAGAGTGGCATCGAGAGCTGCATGAAACCAGTCTTTGGACTGAAGACCACAACAGCTACGTGATAACATTGCATATAGCTGAAACATTAAGACCGCAGAAACAAAAGTTCGGTGTGATTTACAACAAGAGTGAGAGTTTGTGCATAACAATCATCCTGCCGTTAACATCAGGTTTTAGGAAAAGGAAAAATTTAGAACATTCTGTGATTTTCAACGGAGTTCGTCACGAGGACGCTCTTGTCCAAAACATTCCCGGACATCTTGCCGCGTCAGTCTTACTAAACCTATAAGCTTTCGGCGGTTATCACCATCACCTTCGCCAGGAGCAGCTGACTACGGCGCCTGCTGCAAATTCACGGAGCTTCGTACTCCGGTGTGTTGTAGGGTGAGCGGCTCACGCCTTTCCTACTTCTTCCTAGGTGGGTTGGAGGTTGTCCTCTCGTCGGAATCTTCCTCACGGTTGCGTTGCTTCTTTTAGTTCTTCTGGGTCATGTTGCGGCGTGCCTTCACTTCAGCAACAGGTCTGGCCACTTTGTGGTCGGGCGCCAGTGCACTTGGTTTCCCAAGTTGCGTACAAGGTCGTTCTCCGACATATGGGCGGCCGCGTAAAAACGATGCGCCGCCTGCCGCAATCGGTGCTTGAGCGGCGGGAGTCCTGCTTCTCTGTGGAGTTCTCCGGTGCTGAAGTCTCGTGGCAGGTGAAGCGCTAACCTATGTTCTGGACCGTCTGCAGCTTTGCGGTGGACGAGTCGGCCGCGTTGCCCCACACCACAGCAGCGTGCTCTAACACAGGCCTGATTAGTGTCAGGTACAGAGCTAGGCCGCAGTGTGGGCGCAGGTTCGTCGCCGGTTTGAGTAAGGCGTACAACAAGCGCAGTCTGCCAAGCGCTTTACCCCTCGCTTCCCCGATGTGCGCCTTCCACGTCAGGCGCCGGTCCAGAGTGGCGCCTAGGTAGCGTCCGGTGTTCGACTATGGGATGGAGACAGCTGCTGCTGCTGCTGTGGTGGCCTTATATAGCCCACTGACGGCTTCTGATTGGTCGTGTACGTCAGCATTACGTCATGCAGCCATAGATAGTGTCAGTGCTTCCGTTGGTGCCGCCACCGCATCCGCATGATCGGAACTATTCGTTTAATTTCTCTGTTTGCTCTCAGCGTCAGGAGCTCGCTTCCACGCGGTACTGGGCCCATATCCTGTGTCCCGGTTCGAGTTCTTCACGCTCATTTTAATTCCCACAGTTTCTTTAAAATGGAATCCCTGTATGTTGAATACCGGGACAAAACTTTTATCTCTTCAAATAGTATTTTGTGTTCATTTGTGAGTCTGTGCTTGGCAACTACTGATGTTTCAAGTTCGCGAATTTTAACCTGCCATTGTGTCCTGCACAGCATTCGTAAATTGTATGGATGGACTGACCAGTGTCGTAGCTCCTTCAGTCACAGTGGGCACTATAAATTCCGGAGACCCTGAAGCTGAGACGGTCCTTAATGGGCGCAGTGTCTCCGTTATCCTGTTACGTGGCTGACAAGTAGGTTTTATCCTTAGTTTTCCGAGGACTACGCTTATTTTCCTAGAAAGCAAGGCGGATAATAGGTTGCTCGTCACCAGATTTGTCAAAGATAAAATGAACGTACATGAAATGGAACCAAATTTGATACGTCTTCCATAAAATGTTCCCTACAGAAGCTGGTCACTGCTGAAAACAATGAAAACCCACAGCCATTCCATCACTGATTTTACAAACTTTACTGAAGTTTAGCAGGTGGTCGTCATAACATGCTGGAACAACTTTTTAGTTTGGAGAGAAAAGAGGTCTGCGAACAGTGTCAATGTTTCCTCCATAGGATAGAGAAACCACATCCAGCTAGGCTAAAATATAGTTTGGGCCAACCCTGATTTCTTCGATTTTTCTCGATGAGCGGCCAAAGAGCTTTTAATCTGATGTTCACAGTAGGAAACTCTGAGAGTCTACAACCTGGTCAGAACCAGTAGCGCTACTGATAAGTCTCAACGGCACATCTTCTCAGTGGATTTTAGTTGGTCTGTACAACTTGGCTTGTCTAGCAGCTTGACCCCTTTCTTGTGATTAGAGTTCTTATAGAAGTGCTGCTGCTGTCACATACACAACTAACATGTCTACCTAGCTGTTTAACATAACAGCAAGGAAATTTGGAAGTTTGTGGTACGTTCCTATGGAACGAAACTGCTGAGGTCATCGGTCTCTAGGCTTACACACTACTTAATCTAACTTAAACTAACTTACGCTAAGCACAACACACACACACACACACACCCATGTCCGACGATAGACTCGAACCTCCGACAGGAGGAGCCGAATAACAGGAAGTTAGTTGCTCTACAAAACATTTAGTTCCAGAACATTAGCAAACGTATGGGAAGTTAAGTCCGTCCAGTGACTTAGTTACATACAGTGATGAGCGAAACATTACGATCACTGTGCATAACGAGTGCTAACATGCGAAGTTGCGTTGCTGGCATGGAATGTTGTGATGAAAGTGGATAAGCGGAACAGACGTCTGGGGAATTATTCCAGTACCGATACTGATCGAGAGTGATCGACTGGCATTAGGTACTCTGACAAAGGACAGGTAGTTATGGCCCAGTCCTTTGAACGATCATCTAGCATCTGGTCGCCTGTTTGCTTGCTGTTTTCGTGAGCATATGTGGAAAATGGCTGAAGGATGGTGAAACCACTAGTAGACGACAGTGTGTTCGAAGCTGACGCCTCATCAAGGAACATGAAGGTGGGAGGCCTGTCTCCTTAGTGAAGCAGGGTAGGATATGAAGCGCAGGCGCAGGTATTTCGGCCGCACACTGCTTAACGCGGGGCTCCACGGCGGGCGGCCCCTGTGTGTTCCAGTGTTGACCCAAAGGCATCGTAAGTTAGATCGCAGTTGGCACCGTATCGTCGTGGAACAACGAAAAAGTGTCGCCTGACCGGATCAATCACGTTTCTTTCTACACCAACTGACAATCATTTCGTAGAGATCGTTATTGCACAGTACACATCATCTAATTGCACAACACTCGAATATTTTGAATAAGTGTTTGCGCCTGATGAAGTTAACTCTAGCATGGCCTCAGTGTACAGTCTTAGACATAAAAACTGACCGCCGGCCAGCCGCCACAGAGACTAAGTCCGAGTCGTTCACTTAAGGTGGCCAATAAAACTGACCGCCTCTGACAACTCTATGTCCGGCCATCTGCACAATCTGGCAACACTGTAAGATGCGGAAGCGTCAGGAGGAAGTGTTGTCTACTTCCGAGAAGTTCTGGGATTCTGTGAGCCCGTGGTCTAGTAGTACCGGTAATCGTCATGCATTCTAAACTTATGGACGCCTGTTCGCGTCCAACGGTATTTTTTTTTTACCACATTTCGGCATTCGTCTAAAGTTCTGAGTCTGATTGAACATGGAAGATAATTCGCTTCACATTCTACCCACCAGCAATAACAAGTACTTCCAGAAACAATTCCGCAGGACAGCCCGTGGCTGCGTCGCGAACAGTTATCATCTTGCAGTTACGCATTGGATTTTGAAATGACCGTTGATACATACACTCACAGCGTCGCGCCGCGTTCACGTGGGCGACGCCGGATTTGAGGTTGCGGGTGGCGTCTGGCCGGTGGCCGGTAGCCGCTGCAGCGCGAGGAAACGCTCGAGCGTAAGCTGACCTGATCGCGACGCAGCCACGGGCTGTCCTGCGGAATTGTTTCTGGAAGTACATGTTATTGCTGGTGGGTAGAATGTGAAGCGAATTATCTTCGATGTTCAGACTCAGAACTTTAGACAAATGCCGAAATGTGGTTGTTAAAGTGTTGTCAAATTGTGCAGATGGCCGGACTTAGAATTGTCAGGTCGGTCAGTTTTATTGGCCACCTTAAGTGAACGACTCAGTCTATATGGCGGCCGGCTGGCGGTCAGTTTTTATGTGTAAGACTGTACATATCAACTATGTTGATATGTTGGGCTGGCATTCGAATGAAAATTTGAGTATGGGAAGGATCATAGTCATCCGTCATCCTGTTCTTTATACTGTATAGCCCACGATGCAGGTCATACATTCTTATTCGTATGACCAATACTGAACGTTAGAATAACCACAGCAAAGTCATTATCCGGATCCAGACGCACAGTTATTCGTTTAGACCCACACCCAGTAACGTTTATGTGCTCGTGAACAGCAGTAATCGTCTCCAGTTGTGCGAGCTGCAGCAGTTCCAGTGGTGTTGACGGCTGTCGCTGCTGTGGCTTATGAGGCGCACAGTTGAACCGAGGCGGCCGCTGCAGCGGCGCTGCAGTCTACTCGAAAGACGCCGGGCCAGGTAAGGCGGGAAGCCCAGAGGCGGGCCGCCGCGGCTGTGTCACTGTGGCCAGCACTACGTGGATGTCCTCATCCACTACCACAGGGGCAAGGCTACACTGCACTGCCGGAACAGTAACCAATATTCTATGGAATGTTTGTTAATGACAGTAGAAATAATTGCATTATTATTGTTATTAATAGATCCTTACTTCCATCATAATTCCTCTTGCGCCTGGGAGAGCTGACTGATCTTTGCTTCTCACTCTGAAGTTCAGGCCTCGAATGACGGGTTGCTCGGGCTGCTGGATCCGTAATATAATAGAGGGAGGGGAGAGGAGAGCTGGATTCCTATTGGTCCATTGGGTTTTCCGCTATTCTGTTGTGGCTGAGATGGGGTAACCAACATATGACACAATTGCCTGGCTGATTTCCCCGAGTGACATTCCTCTTTTCCTTGTGGCTACCCAAGGGAGAGGGAGCCCAATTGAGTAACCTGACATGGTGTGTCCTCTTCAGTGTAACCTGATACTCGAGGTCGAGGTCAGCCAATACCCAGAGAGATTAACTACTCAGTGCAAACTTGGTTATGTAAATATTAGCATTTTAGTTGAGCTGCACGAATTAGGTATGAGTAATGCCGCAGACATTGTATATATGAAAGTTGTGCAGCAGGTGCAGTCCCCAGACTTTGCCTCCTAAAATTGGAAATAGCCTGGAGTAGGACTAAATGAAATGAGCAATGTAGTTTTGAGTGAAAAATAAAGATGATAATTAAATAATTAATAATAAAACACAATCGGATGGAGGTAGTGAACCGCGAAAATTTACTTTCAAAATCTTTTCTTAAAGAATTTACTTTATTTACTAGCGATTCATCAAGAACATTAACACACTATGTGAGCGTGGAAGTAGTTGCCAAGGAGTAACTGATGGAGACAAATTAAATTTCAACCAATGGAAATTTTATTCATAAAAGCCTTTTCAAAAACAGATTTAAAATTTATAAGCAGAAAAGCACCCTCGAAATATCAATTTACAATTTAAAAAATGTGAATTTTATTCCTAAAGCTTTTTCAAAACAGTTTTAAAATTAAAAGCAGAAAAGCACCCTCGAAATATCAAGTTACAATTATTCAGAGGCAGAAAAAAAATTTTTTTTGTTACAGTAGGAGCCCTCGGGCTGAAAGCTTTCGCTCCCTTTCAACACGGCCGTAGTCACGACCGCTCACAATGACCTCTGAAAAACTACTGGTGCAAATCTGCAAAACACCAGATTACTTTAAACTAAAATTTTTAACAACTCAGACAAACACATTAACTATGCACCCCGTAAGAGGGATAGAAATGGTACAACACTCAAATTATTTGCCACCCAAAATGAAATCCGTTTTTAAAAGGAATCTTACGGTAAAAGGGTGGCAACTTTATAAAAATGACTATTTAAATAAAACCCATGAAATTCAGACTTACATAAAATGTACAACATGCTCTACATTACACATATACACTAACTGGCTAACAAATGAGGACGAAAGACGGCGAGCAAGCTGGGGACGAGAGACTGACCAAGAACACAAATACAATTTAACAAGTAACTGAAACAACATATGACTAATCACTTCTAATAACTGCGATTTCTGGCAAAGACCTGGCGCAGCACCCCCAAAACGCTCTCCTGAACCTTCCGCTGCCAGCCGCTTCAACGGACGCAGGAAGGCGCGCCGATCTCCCGTCTCACGGCGTCGCAGCTCGCACCGGCCAGACCGATGTCGTGGGTTGACTCCTGTTGCTCTCGTGTCGGCCACGAAGCCACTACCCCTCGCTATACGGCGCTGCCTACTGAACTCACGTGGCGACCTCACATGCCCCGACGCTCAAGACGGACAAGTCATTTCGTGTCTCAGTGCGCGACCAACGAACCGAGCGATCCAACCGCCAATGACCGTTGCCCGAGCAACTCGAGCACACTGGCGGCCTAACGCGCAGACTCAGATGCAGGAAGTTACCCCCGACCGGGCGACCACTAGCTGAGTTCTGTTACTGGCGGAATGGCAAGACTCTCATTTTCTGACTGAAAAGTTTGATCCCAACGACAGATTACTCGCACTCCGACGACAGACAGACACTGACTGCCCCACACTGAGCCGGCTGGCCAACTGACTAGGCTCGGCTCGAGTGACCGCCTCTCCCCCAGCCTCACTCCGATTTTTTTTTCTTTATTGTATTTCAATTCCCCATCGGGGCGGGCCGGCAGCAGCATATGCGCTGCTCTTCAGCCGAAAGACATAGAACAATTTTTTTTTTTTTTGGTCATCAGTCTACTAACCCACAGTCCATGTTTCACTACCATACAATGCTGTACTTCAGACGTACATCCTCAGAAATTTCTTCCTCAAATTAAGGCCGGTATTTGATATTAGTAGACTTCTCTTGGCCAGAAATGCCTTTCTTGCCATAGCGAGTCTGCTTTTGATGTCCTCCTTGCTCCGTCCGTCATTGGTTATTTTAATGCCTAGGTAGCAGAATTCCTTAACTTCATTGACTTCGTGATCATCAATCCTGATGTTAAGTTTCTCGCTGTTCTCATTTCTACTACTTCTCATTACCTTCGTCTTTCTCCGATTTACTCTCAAACCATACTGTGTACTCATTAGACCATTCCGTTCAGCAGATCATTTAATTCTTCTTCACTTTCACTCAGGATAGCAATCTCATCAGCGAATCGTATCATTGATATCCTTTCACCTTGTATTTTTATTCCACTCCTGAACCTTTCTTTTATTTCCACCATTGCTTCCTCGATGTACAGATTGAAGAGTAGGGGCGAAAGGCTACAGCCTTGTCTTACACCCTTCTTAATACGAACACTTCGTTCTTGATCGTCCACTCTTGGTTGTTGTACATATTGTATATGACCCGTCTCTCCCTATAGCTTACCCCTACGTTTTTCAGAATCTCGAACAGCTTGCACCATTTTATATTGTCGAACGCTTTTTCCAGGTCGACATATCCTATGAAAGTGTCTTGATTTTTCTTTAGCCTTGTTTCCATTATTAGCCGTAACGTCAGAATTGCCTCTCTCGTCCCTTTACTTTTCCTAAAGCCAAACTGATCGTCACCTAGCGCATTCTCAATTTTCTTTTCCATTCTTCTGTATATTATTCTTGTAAGCAGCTTCGATGCATGAGCTGTTAAGCTGATTGTGCGATAATTCTCGCACTTGTCAGCTCTTGCCGTCTTCGGAATTGTGTGGATGATCCTTTTCCGAAAGTCAGATGGTATGTCGCCAGACTCATTTATTCTACACACCAACGTGAATAGTCGTTTTGTTGCCACTTCCCCCAATGATTTTAGAAATTCTGATGGAATGTTATCTATCCCTTCTGCCTTATTTGACCGTAAGTCCTCCAAAGCTCTTTTAAATTCCGATTCTAATACTGGATCCCCTATCTCTTCTAAATCGACTCCTGTTTCTTCTTCTATCACATCAGACAAATCTTCACCCTCATAGAGGCTTTCAATGTATTGTTTCCACCTATCTGCTCTCTCCTCTGCATTTAACAGTGGAATTCCCGTTGCACTCTTAATGTTACCACCGTTGCTTTTTTTGTCACCAAAGGTTGTTTTGACTTTCCTGTATGCTGATTCTGTCCTTCCGACAATCATATCTTTTTCGATGTCTTCACATTTTTCCTGCAGCCATTTTGTCTTAGCTTCCCTGCACTTCCTATTTATTTCATTCCTCAGCGACTTGTATTTCTGTATTCCTGATTTTCCCGGAACATGTTTGTACTTCCTCCTTTCATCAATCAACTGAAGTATTTCTTCTTTTACCCATGGTTTCTTCGCAGCTACCTTCTTTGTGTCTATGTTTTCCTTCCCAACTTCTGTGATGGCCCTTTTTAGAGATGTCCATTCCTCTTCAACTGTACTGCCTACTGCGCTATTCCTTATTGCTGTATCTATAGCGTTAGAGAACTTCAAACGTATCTCGTCATTCCTTAGTACTTCCGTATCGCACTTCTTTGCGTATTGATTCTTCCTGACTAATGTCTTGAACTTCAGCCTATTCTTCATCACTACTATATTCTGATCTGAGTCTATATCTGCTCCTGGCTATGCCTTACAATCCAGTATCTGATTTCGGAATCTCTGTCTGACCATGATGTAATCTAATTGAAATCTTCCCGTATCTCCCTGCCTTTTCCAAGTATACCTCCTCCTCTTGTGATTCTTGAACAGGGTATTCGCTATTACTAGTTGAAACTTGTTACTGAACTCAATTAGTCTTTCTCCTATTTCATTCCTTGTCCCAAGCCCATATTCTCCTGTAACCTTTTCTTCTACTCCTTCCCCTACAACTGCATTCCAGTCGCCCATGACTATTAGATTTTCGTCCCCCTTTATATACTGCATTACCCTTTCAATATCCTCATAGACTTTCTCTATCTGTTCATCTTCAGCTTCCGACGTCGGCATGTATACCTGAACTATCGTTGTCGGTGTTGGTCTGCTGTCGATTCTGATTAGAACAACCCGGTCACTGAACTGTTCACAGTAACACACCCTCTGCCCTACCTTCCTATTCATAACGAATCCTACACCTGTTATACCATTTCCTGCTGCTGTTGATATTACCCGATACTCATCTGACCAGAAATCCTTGTCTTCTTTCCACTTCACTTCACTGACCCCTACTATATCTAGATTGAGCCTTTGCATTTCCCTTTTCAGATTTTCTAGTTTCCCTACCACGTTCAAGCTTCCGACATTCCACGCCCCGACTCGTAGAACATTATCCTTTCGTTGATTATTCAATCTTTTTCTCATGGTAACCTCCCCCTTGGCAGTCCCCTCCCGGAGATCCGAATGGGGGACTATTCCGAAATCTTTTGCCAATGGAGAGATCATCATGACACTTCTTCAATTACAGGCCACATGTCCTGTGGATACACGTTACGTGTCTTTAATGCAGTGGTTTCCATTGCCTTCTGCATCCTCATGCCGTTGATCATTGCTAATTCTTCCGCCTTTAGGGGCAATTTCCCACCCCTAGGACAAGAGAGTGCCCTGAACCTCTATCCGCTCCTCCACCCTCTTTGAGAAGGCCGTTGGCAGGATGAGGCTGACTTCTTATGCCGGAAGTCTTCGGCCACCAATCCTGATTATTTATCAAAATTTAGGCAGTGGCGGGGATCGAACCCGGGACTGAAGACGTTTTTGATTATGAATCAAAGACGCTACCCCTAGACCACGGGTACGTGCTGGAACAAACAATAGAAGACATTTAAAAAAAATGCCTTGAAGTTCGCCGTCAATGTTTATGTGCTACGCCATCCGTCGATACCTTTTACGCTCCAGTCATACTGTGTGTGCCTTGTGTTCTTTTAATTATCGCAATGTGTGGCTTTTTGTGTGTGCTACTTTTAAACAGTTTTTTATCTCCATTTTAGTCACCCCGTTTTTTTTGTCTATTGCCTTCCATGATGTTCCCCCTTTTTTATTTCTATGTTCACAATATTGTCTCCTTTGTTATTTTTTTTAAATGTCTTCTAGAACAAACAATAGAAGACACTTAAAAATAACAAAGGAGAGAATATGGTGAACATAGAAATAAAAAAGGGGGAACATCATGGAAGGCAATAGACAAAAAAAACGGGGTGACTAAAATGGAGATAAAAAACTGTTTAAAAGTAGCACACACAAAAAGCCACACATTGCGATAATTAAAAGAACACAAGGCACAGTATGACTGGAGCATAAAAAGTATCGACTGATGGCGTAGCACATAACAAACACTGACGGCGAACCTCAAGGCAGTACACAATTAAAATCACACCTCATGACGCACAGGAGAAACAGCACTAAACACAACACTGATGTGGCAGATTGACGATGATCAAAACAGAGGATCTGCCAGGCGCAAGGAGATGAGGGAGGCCTGAAGAAGGGAGGGAGGGCGGGAGGGAGGGGAAGAGAGGGGAGAAATGGGCGGGGGGTCGACTGGCGAGCTCATAGGCCCCTTAAATGCACCTGAACAGGCAATCTTTTCCCTTTCCCGCCAGAGGGAGTCACCAAAGCTGCGATTGCCACAGCGGCGCCACCGCCAGAAACAGCCACAGGGTAGAAAGGAAACGTCACTGCTAGCTTACACTGTCCCCCATGAACGTCTACATGTCCATGTCTTTTTACCTCCATTTTCTCCCCTTACTCTGTTTTAAGTTCCCCTTTTTTATCTCCTTCTGTATGTATCATTTTATTCTTGTTTTAGTTGTCGTGTCTCTCGGCTGCAGAGCGGCGGATTGTGCCGCTGACAGCCCTCCCCTGCCCATATGGGGCAGGGGAATGAAATCACAATAAAGAAAAAAAAAACACTAGCTTACACAGGAAGCATTAGAGAAGGTAGACGGGGGCCAGGAACACGTCCCGCACAAGGAAGCACGTGCGGGCTATCCCGATGCAGCAGCAGCCACCGGCGGGCCACGCATTCGAGCCCCGACTCCGCAGCCGCGGCTGGAACACAGCCGACACAGCGGAAGTGCGGCGCACAGACTCCAGCGGCGAGGCGAGGCGAGGGCGCCGGGCCTCCCACCGCGCCTCCACTCCACTGTCAGAGACGTCCTGTCCGGGCGGGAGGGAGGCGGCCCACGAGAGCCCAGCCGCTTCAGCTGGGCGCCGGCTGGCTCCGCCTGCAGGAAGCCGCCTGAGGTACTCCACGCCGGCGGCGAACTGAAACAGGTCAGCCGGTCTGTTATAGTGGACACTGCTTCCACCTGCGAGACACCGTCTGATCTTCAAAGCAAAGTTCGATTAAAATGGCTGCCGTGCCTGGATCCTCGCGAACACGCTGCACCTGTGACCCCAGTCACCATAAAGTCTACATCAGCAATACATACAACCCTGGAAAGCATCGGGAGCTACATAGCAGGAGGTACGTGCGATTGTACCAGTCTCTTCCGTTTCCCTTCATGTATGCAGCGTCGGAAGGGTGACTGAAAGTCTCTGTGCGTGCAGTAATTATTGTAATCTTATCTTCGCAATCCATATGTGAGCGACAGGTTGGGGTTGTAGTGTATTACTAGAGTAACCACATAAGCTTGTTCTTGAAATTTTGTTAACAGACTTTCTCGGCTTTCTGGGGTCGCCTTACGTGTATCTTCAAGAGTTTTCCCGTTCAGTTCCTTCAGTATCTCTGTGACACTCTCCCACGGATTAAACAAACCTGTGACCGACCTTGCTTCCCTACGTTCAGTGTCTCCCGTTAGTCCTACGTAGCCCAGGTTCCACACACTTGAGCAGTATTCTAGGATGGGTCGCACGAGTTATTTATAAGCAATCTCCTAGGTAGACTCATACCACTTCTCCATTCTACCAATAAACCCAAGTCTACCACTTCCTTCACCAAAGACTACACGATGATTCTGTTTTATATACGTACAATGTGTTACACCCAGATATTTGTAAAAGTTGGTCGATTCCAGCAGTGACTCACTAGTATTACAGTCATAGAATACGTTTTTTTGTTTTGCGAAGTGCACAGTTTTACATTTCTGAACATTTAAAGCAACTAGCCAATTTTTGCATCATTTTCAAATCTTATCAAGATCCGACTGACTGTTTATCAGACGGACCTTCACTATAGATAACTGCGTCATCTCTGCATGATGTTCTTTCAATGTTGTCCACAACGTATGCACTCTGCAACGAAAAAGCTAGCTACAATACTGGCCATTAAAATTGCTACACCACGAAGATGACGTGCTGCAAACGCGAAATTTAACCGAATGGATGAAGATGCTGTGATATGCAAATGGTTAGCTTTTCAGAGCATTCACAAAAGGCTGGCGCCGGTGGCGACACCTACAACATGCTGACACGATGAAAGGTTCCAACCGATTTCTCATACACAAACAGCAGTTGACCGGCGTTTCCTGGTGAAACATTGTTGTGATGCCTCGTGTAAGAAACAGAAATGCGTGCCATCACGTCTCCGACTTTGATAATGGTCGGATTGTAGCCTATCGCGATTGCGGTTTACCGTATCGCGACATCGCTGCTCGCGTTGGTCGACATCCAATGACTATTAGCAGAATATGGAATCGGTGGGTTCAGGAGGGTAATGCGGAACGCCGTGCTGGATCCCAACGATCTCGTATCACTAGCAGTCGAGATAACACGCATCTTATCCGCATGGCTGTAACGGATCGTGCAACCACGTCGATCCCTGAGGCAACAGACGGGGACGTTTGCAAGACAACAACCATCTGCACGAACAGTTCGACGACGTTTGCAGCAGCATGGACAATCAGCTCGGAGACCATAGCTGCGGTTACCCTTGACGCTGCATCACAGAGAGGAGCGCCTGCGATGGTGTACTCAATGACGAACCTGGGTGCACGAATGGCAAAACGTCTTTTTTTCGGATGAATCCAGGTTCTACTTACAGCATCATGATGGTCGCATCCGTGTTTGGCGACATCGCGGTGGACGCACATTGGAAGCGTGTATTCGTCATCGCCATACTGCCGTACCATCCGGCGTGATGATATGGGGTGCCATTGGTTACACGCCTCGGTCACCTCTTGTTCGCACTGACGGCACTTAGAACAGTGCACGTTACATTTCAAATGTGTTATGACCCGTGGCTCTACCCTTCATTCGATCCCTGCGAAACCCTACATTTCAGCAGGATAATTCACGACCGCATGTTGCAGGTCCAGTACGGGCCTTTCTGGATACAGAAAATGTTCGACTGCTGACCTGGCCAGCACGTGCTCCAGATCTCTCACCAACTGAAAACGTGTGGTAAATGGTGGCCGAGCAGCTGGATCGTCACAATACGCCAGTCACTACTCTTGATGAACTATGGTATCGTGTTGAAGCTGCATGGGCAGCTGTACCTGTACACGCCATCCATGCTCTCTTTGACTCAATGTCCAGGCGTATCAGGGCCGTTATTACGGCCAGAGGTGGTTATTCTGGGTACTGATTTCTCAGGATATATGCACCCAAATTGCGTGAAAATGTAATCACATATCAGTTCTAGTATAATATATTTGTCCAATGAATACCCGTTTGTGATCTGCATTTCTCCTTCGTGTAGCAATTTTAATGGCCAATAGTGTAGTAACCCGACTGCTAAGGAATCAAAATGTCGATACTATAATTTTAATGTTTGAAAAGGCTCCCTTCAACTTTACGAAAATGTTAGCAAATGCAATTTATAAAAAAAATGGCTGTAGACATCATGAACAGCAACAACACTGGTACTATGAACTGAAGTACTGGGAAGTAACACCGAACTGGCAAGGCACGAGGAAAATAATTTTTGTCACGCCGCACACGAAAGTGAGCCACAAATTCCCCACTCGCCTGATTAACGACTTGAGTGAAGGCTCGTTCCCGAGGAAGTAAGAAACACAGCAGTCTCGTAAGCAGGTGTACTGCCGTGGGCTGTGACGCTGCGCCGCTTTGCCCGCTGCGGCGCTGTCGGCGTGACTGCGCCCATCGCTCTGTGAGCCAGCCAAGTCATCGAACGCTGCGTCCTGGGTTCGGCACCGGAGAGGGCGGCCGACCCCGGCCACTGACTGCGACACAACCGCTCTACCACACACAGGATAAACGAAAGTCTGTTTCGCTTCTATGACTCACCAATGGACATCCATCTGCCTCCACAAACATGCTGCTAAACTAATCACCTGGCCCCGTCTCCACATCCTGTAAACGGCCTACCTAATTACAGCTGCCAACGTGAGCCGCACTATGTCACTACTACTAAAGTATGTGAAGAAAGTAAAAAAAAGTGATAGTTTTTAACTGTAAGTAATCTCAGTCGCTATGATGCTCTATCTCCAATTTCGAGCTACATCTACATCCACATGTATACTCTGCGAATCACAGTTAAGTGCCTGGTAGAGGGTTCATCGAACCAGCTTCACAATAATATTCTATTATTACACTCTCGAACCGCAGGCGGTAAAAAGGAACACCTGTACATCTCCGCGCGAGCTCTCATTTCCCTTATTTTATTATGACCATCGTTTCTCCCTCTGTAGGTCATCGTCAACAGAATATTTTCGCAGTCGGAGGAGAATTTGGGTGATATAAATTTCGTAAGAAGATCCTGCCGCAACGAGAAACAACGAGAAACAACTGACTGATTTATCGTGTAACTGAAGGTTAACGGATTCCTTTTAGCACTCTTGTCAATGACCTCTCATCTTTCATTATTTAGTATTAATTGTCAATTTTGACACCACACAGGTATCTTTTCTACACCGTTTTCCAATTTGGTTTGATCTTCTGATGACTGTAGTAGTCGACAAACGACAGCGTAATCTGCAAACGAGCTAAGGCTATTGCCCAGATTGTCTCTCAAATCGTTTATATAGCTAAGGAACAACACTACCTTGGGGCACACAGAAATCTCCCCTGTTTACTCGATGACTTTCCGTCAAATACTACGAACTGTGACCTCTCTGAAAAGAAATCACGAATACAGTCGTATAACTAAGACAATATTCCATAAGCACGCAATTTGATTGAAAACCATTTGTGAGGTACGGTCTCAAAAGAGAGCTGGAAACCTATAAATACGGAATGAATTTCAAATCCCTCGTCGATAGCACTGAGCACTTCGTGTGAGCAAAGCGGTTGTTGTGTTTCACAAGAACGATGTTATCTAAATCCGTGTTCACTGTGTATCAATACAGCCTTCCCTTCGAGGTAATTCATAATGTTCAAATACAATGTATGTTCCGAAATCCTGCTGTATACCGACGTTAATGATATGAGTCTGTAATTGAGTAGGTTACTTTCTTGAATATTGGAGTGACCCATGCAACTTTCCAGTCTTAGGTACGGATCTATCGTAGATTCGAAAAAAGTCGAATACATACCGTGGTACTTCCTGTTCCACCACTCGTGTGACTGTTTAGGCACCGTGGAACCAATCTTCATCTCAAACTCGGCCTCGGATCCGAAGACAGCTTGACAGACACGTTTCCAATAATTCGGTTTTACCTTATGTAGTTGTCATTACACTTCGTAACCTTCAGCCACGTACGCGCATTAGCTGGTAAGCACACTCTCTTTTGGCTGCCTGTGAGAAAATGGCAGCCATTGCCAAACGACCACCCGCGCGCAGACCCTCCTGCAGGGTTGATACCGCACAAAGTGTCTGGGCGGGTGGTCGCCGCCCCCCCCCCCCCCCCCCCCCCAAGCCGACAGACGCCCGTGCTGATATACCCCCCCCCCCCCCCCGTCTCCTCTTGTCGCGGTCCTCCCTCCTCCTCCCTCAAATTAAACCGGAACAGCCCGCGAGTCCCGGAGTAATTGCCGATCCGTGCCCCCACCTTCAGCCCTGGCCTTTCCGATTTAATAACGGCCCAGCAGCGTCTCTCAGTCGGCAACTTGGCTGTCGCTCGCTGCCTGTCCCGAGCGCCGGCGCTCCATCGACCGAGAGCCGCGCCCGCGAGGGCCGCGCGCCCCGCTAATATCCCGTCTGCAAACAGCCACAGCCGGGCACGAACCGCGCTCCCCCGCGCGCACTCGCTCTGGCAGGTGAGCGCTCACGGACTCTGAGGGTGCGCCCGCGTCGCGGTCGTCCCTAGAGTCTGCTGCAACAGGTAATGTCTCCGGAAGGGGCCCCTCGGGAGCAGGTAAAGCGAACAAGGAACCCACCTCAACATCCACTTCCACAACTTCCTCAGCAAATCGTTCCTCTTCTCTTACAATTAGTCCTTTTAGTCATCGGCTCTTCACTGAATTCTCTCTTGAAGACAATGCGAATTACGAAGTGTAATCATTACCCACCTCAACATCCACTTCCACAACTTCCTCAGCAAATCGTTCCTCTTCTCTTACAATTAGTCCTTTTAGTCATCGGCTCTTCACTGAATTCTCTCTTGAAGACAATGCGAATTACGAAGTGTAATCATTATGTTTTTAGCATCTCAAAGAAATAATGTCACATAATTAATTTTTTGGTCTCGATCTTCCTGGCACATTACAACTGTGCACTGGACGAGGCTTCGAACCTGGGACCTATGCCTTTCCTAGACAAATCGTCTGTTGACTGAACTAACCAGGAATCCCTCATGATCCGCTTCCATAGCGTTCCTTTCGGCAGTACATTTGACCTTCTTTCCAATCTTCACAGAAATTCTCCTAAGCACCTTGTGGAAGTAACATTCCTGGAAGAAAGGATATTGAGGCTAATGGGCTTAACCACAGCCCGTGTGGCCGTTTCCGGAACGAATTTCAACTCTGCAGTGTACTGTGTGCTAATTTCGACCATCGTGACGTATTTGAAGAATGTGACGGACTGGGACACGACCCCTTTCTCGGGCAGTTTTGTGAAAATTCATTCTGGATGCCTTGGTCTGTTTTCAGGTTCATGTTGTCAGTCCTGGCACACATATCGAAATCCTCGTCCCACAGTATCTCAGTAGGCCGCTAGGGGACGAAAACCTAAATGGTGCGGCCCATTGACAGAGCGGAGTATGGTGCGGGAATTGGTTGGAGTAATCCGCACGGTACAGCGCTAGGGTTCCACTGTGGTCGAACAGGTCTGAATGACTGGGAAGCAAGTGGCAGACCGTCTCCGTGTGAAGACCTGGGTCTCGCAGAAGACCGGCGAAAATTAGTGTGTCACAATGGGAGCGGCAGGACTGTGTGGATATCGGTCGCAGGCAGTAGTCCTGAATACTTTGCACGACATTCTGAGCAGCCAAAGGGCACTGCATACCCCGACTACTCACTCGTAATAGTCCTTGATCATCTGCCCCCAAGACAAAATATCCTTGTTTATACCAAGTCAAATGCGTTAAGGGGATCTCTTTAGAGGCTTTTTTTCAGAGAAGATAAGAAGTAATGCTAAATCTGGTGATATAGTTTTATTCCTCACGCGTATGTCTTTAAGAAGTCATTTTTTGCGTCCACAGACGCTCCCTGTAACCGTTGCACTAGGTGCCAGACCCCTTGCACCTGCAACATTGGTCGTCAGTGGGAGTTTCCGAACTCCTGCTATTGCACCTAGAACAAAATAAATTTATTTAACTCATTTTCAACATAGTTACTATTAGTATACTGCAGTGAATTCTAGAAATTGTTCCCTGCTGTCTGACATTAAATGACGAGTAGATGATTAATGAGACTGCCCACAGTAAGAGCCAGCAGTCAATTGGTTGTTGTTGTGGTCTTCAGTCCTGAGACTGGTTTGATGCAGCTCTCCATGCATCTCTATCCTGTGCAAGCTTCTTCATCTCCCAGTACTTACTGCAACCTACATCCTTCTCAATCTGCTTAGTGTATTCATCTCTTGGTCTCCCTCTACGATTTTTACCTTCCTCGCTGCCCTCCAATACTAAATTGGTGATCCCTTGATGCCTCAGAACATGTCCTACCAACCGATCCCTTCTTCTAGTCAAGTTGTGCCACAAACGTCTCTTCTCCCCAATCCTATTCAATACCTCCTCATTAGTTATATGATCTACCCACCTAATCTTCAACATTCTTCTGTAGCACCACATTTCGAAAGC